>NC_041384.1:200617554-200700455 GCF_002162155.2 Triticum dicoccoides | reverse complement strand
TTCGCACATTGCTACGGTGAACCTCGGTTGGGGGGGCATGCATTCATATATAGCTTAGGATTCCCTTCATGCCGACACGAGGGAGGAGGGGGCTGCTAGCTACTTTGCACTTTGCTAGGTGAACCTCGGTTGACGGGAAGGGGGCATGCATTCATATATAGCTTAGGACTCCTTTCGTGCCGACACGAGGGAGGAGGGGGGCTGCTAGCGACTTCGCACTTTGCTAGGTGAACCTCGGTTGAGGGGGAGGGAGCATGCATTCATAGCTTAGGATTCTCTTCGTGCCGACACGAGAGGGTGGGAGCAAGCAATAACATGCTCTTTTCGAGAGAGGTGCCACATCGAAGTTGCATTGTTATTTGAAAATCAAACCACCCTTTTGATACATAAATTTGGTCCACTTGCAAGTGTGTTCATGTTCCGACCCTCTCCCGCGACATTTTTCGCCAAATTTATGAACATTAGACAAGTCGGATGATGCGACAGACACGGCTCACTCAAACTAACCGTGTGCCACGTCGGTGCACCTGCCATGCACACATCCGCACAGTACATTGGGTTCCACGAGGCTCCCCCTCTCAAAAATATTTGCCTGCTTCGAGGGTTTTTCTATTCCATAACACACGGTTGTTATCTCCGGACCTTGTGCGATGTTTCTTGTTCCCAATCCCGCCTGCATCGAAAATATCTACCCGCCTCGAGGGTTTTTCTTTTTCATAACACACGGTTGTTATCTCCGGACCGTGTGCGATGCACTATCATCAAAATTTTCAATAGCCCGACATTTCACTCCCGTGTTTGACTCCCGCGCAGTAAAATTTTCAGTACCCGCATCATTTCCTCAAACACCCCGCGCCCCCTCCACACACACACACACACCAAAACCTCCTCGGGCGTGCGCACGTGCGTGCGCGCACACACACACTCCCTCGCTCGAAACCCTAGCAAAGTCCCTGCCGCCGCTGCAAGACCTCCATTGTCAACATCTGCCAGTTTGCCCGTGCAGCTTACCCACCGATCTCCGTACCTAGGCCGCCCTGAGTTTCTTAGATGACACCTGACAAATGCCCCCCTTCCCACAGATCTCCATCCCCCACTCCAAAACGTTGCAGCCTAAGCCCGGCTACGCTTCCCATGGAGATCGAGGAGCAACTGGCCCAAAAGAGGTGTATAGCGGTCTCTTCGCCCAACGTCGCTGAGGAAGCTGACGACCATTACTGGCGTCAGGCACTCAAGCAGCGGGCTAGAGTATGCGGGCATGTCTCGTCCGCCGGCTACGACATCGAGATCATCAATAGCGACGCCCTAAGGCGGGCTGTGTCACAGGTTAAGTGGCCCACCCCCAACCCCTCAGGTTCAACCGCCGTCGATCTCATCCATGGCCCCGCCACTGATCTCCTCTGGCTCGCTGTCAACAATTTGCCATTCTACATCACCATCGAGCCCCTTTTGTCATTTCTAAAGGACACATTCTGCGACGCTGGCTTGGGATCCAGCTTCCAAGTCAGACCTCATCGACGGCGACCACGAGGAGGGAACCCTCTCCGGCACTTCCGAGGGGAAAGAGCCCATCTGCACTTCCAAGGGGAAAGCGCCCGTCTATGACATCAGGGAGGGCACCCTACAGCCTTGCTCTTCCAATGGGAAGGAGCCCATCTGCGACAACATGGAGCGCATTTAGGGTCCATGCTCTTCCCATGGGAATGAGCCCATCTGTGACAAGTGAGGAAACCCATGATTTGTTTATTTTAGTTGTTCACAATGTGATGCTCTATAAGTGCAATTATTTACTGTGCAGTACATTTCACTAATCCAATTTTAAACATACCTATAGGAATGCATATATTTGCCTGCTGTTAAGCCTGTTATAGCTAGCATATGCCTCTTTTAAAGTTTTTCGATTGTTCAGTTGTTTGTAGTTAGCATATGTTTAGTTTCAAATTCTATCTGGTTGTTCGTAGTATGCCTCGTTTATTCCAGTTATTCATAACATGATGTTCTATATGTGCAAGTATGAACTGTGCAGTTCAATTTCATCAGTTCCAGTTTCAACAATACCACTATGAATGACTACATTTGGTTGTTGCATCTTGTAGTTAACACACCTTTCCATTTCTATTTAACCATAACCAGTGTACTTAGACCAACACAATACCAGTTTGAATGACCATGTTTGCTTGTTGTTAAATGTTAGGCCTGTTGCAGTTAGCACACCTTTCCACTTGTTTTGCTTTACTAGCGTGCTTAAACCTACACAATGCAGCTATATTTTGGAGATTATTTTGTCTGCCATGTGTAATTTTGGTTGATGTTTAGCCTGTTGTGCTTAACATGCTTCTTGATGTACCTACACAGGACAATTTTGGAAATGACTGTTGTTTTCCATCGAGGTTAGTTTCATCCCATGGCTTATATCTTCTCACTGTTCAGGATATCCGTAGCTGGTACCATATAGGCCAGCGGCTGATAAGGGATTAATCGGTGAATCGGACTTTTAACTGAATATGTCTGCAACCCATTTTTCCTTAGGTTAACTAGGGCCATATGTAATATATCTGAGGCTACATAGCAACATGCAATGTACTTAATGTCTAAATATGCAATCCTAGGCTACATACCAACAAGGAAGAGTGTTACATTAATGTTCTAATGATGTCTAGATATACGTAGAAGAGCATCAGTAGTCAGTAGCAACAGAAACAACACAACCCTGTTTGGATACTCAACTTAGCTAGAGGTTAGAGTTAGTTTCTAGCTCATTACTAACCCTGAACTAACTCCATCCAAAGAGTTGTTTGGATGGCAGGGTTAGATTGATAATAAATGCACTAGGAGAACTAGCTCCAATTAGCACCTCTTCGGTTGGATACTAGTTTTTTTGGGTGGGTTATAGATGCAACTAGCTCAAACTAGCCCTCATGTTTAGATATACTTTAGGGCTATTTGAGCCCTAACTAGCTCAAACTAACGGTAACCCGTGGATACAGCAGCGGATATTTTTTAAGAATGAACTAAACTCCTTCCGGCCCATAATATAAGATGTTAATTCATCTAATATGTGAGTATATTGGATGTTATATGATACTCCCTCCGTTCCTAAATATTTGTTCTTTTTAGAGATTTCAAATGGACTACCACATACGGATGTATATAGACATATTATAAAAGAGTGTTTTACTACATCATTGTGCCATTGTTGTTTAGCTTCTAATATTAACTTGGTGCTTTTAGGTACACATGTCATTGGTAAAGATTCGCATTTCGACCCTTTCTGCATATGGGGCAATGAGATATCGATGAACTAGCATCAAGTGAGGAAGCTGGTAAAGATTGTGAGTAAAATGGGTCAAAAGATGGCAATTAAACTATTTGTTTACACCTTATCCAAGACAGCAGCGAACTGTGGGATGGTAAGTAAGAACTCTGCAACCTTCTTTTTACCGCCCATAATGAGTTGTGTTAGATGACAATGTCTGAAATCTTATTCCTTTGCAGTGGTTGCCAAAGCAGTTTACTCAAGATTACCTCTCAAACTACATGATTGGTGGGCATGCAAAGGTTAAAGTATTTCTACCAGAACACAATGATTATCTAGATGTTTTCATGAAGACCGTGAAGGATGGGCGGTCGGCCATCACAAGGGGTTGGACTAGAGTCGTGTATGCCTTCTGCATGGAGGAGGGCACAATATGGGCATTCCGCTTCACCTTGTTCAGCAACCAGAATATATTTTGCCTCTTTCTTTACCGTCTTTAATTGTACAAGTATACAACTGTGGTTCATCATTCTTTATTTGGTTCTTATGTAATTCTTGAACATGTGTACCTATGAATCGAATAATGCATTGGTTGTTTGAACCTGATGGATGTGAATAAAGCTGTAGCATACATTCAAATCCAAATGCAAATCCGGTACAATTTGGAAAAGCAGCAATTAAATTACGGTGAAATTACGCTCTCCAGGTTGTTACGGCACACATGGTTGGTAAAACACAAACTTTTGCGATACGCACCATAATCCGAGATGGTTCACAGAGAGGAAACGTGTGCAAGCATGCACACAGTTGCTGTTTGCAAAGCGTGTGCGATGTCAGATAATATCACGAATGGTGCGGGCAAACTAAACGTTTGTGTTAGTTGCCTTATCGTACACGACTCACAACCATGAACTGTTTCTGATGAAGTATGCAATGTAAACGTTGTGCCACAGAATAGCGTGTGCAGTAGTTGTCGTGTACGGCGATGTTACGACGGTCCGACGTTTCGTAATCCTATCCGACACTCATACGACGATTAGCTAATCTTCTTAATGGTGAACCATTTGTGATGGGCCGTGCATCATACATGTTCTACAATAGTGAACCGTTTGTGATGGGCCGCGCATCGTAAACGTAGCACCACAGAATACCGACTGCGATGGCAATGCGAGGGGAAACGAGTAGGAGTACTGTAGGGGCCCTATCCCGACGGTTTCTGGGTCGTGTGGGAAGGACCCCCCTATCGCCCACACTCACTTGGCGACGGGTCCAAATGCCGTCGCGGAAAGGGGTTTTAAACCGTTTGTTTAGGACCGACGCGCACCAGTGACTACCTGTGTTATCATGCAATTCTCAAAAACACATTAGTCCCTCAACCAAGTTTGTCGTCAATACTCCAAAACCAACTAGGGTGGCTCTAGATGCACTTACAATCTCCCCCTTTTTTGGTGATTGATGACAAACTGGTTGAAGTTTTCAATAGGGATAAAAGTATGTGAAAGTTAAGGATTAAGCCATTGTATTCATAAGTAGCAAAAGGCTCCCCCTGAAGATGTGCATATAAGTAGTTTGCTTTTGAATGCAAATGCACATGGCAGGTTTTACTTTGTGGAGATCTGCTTCAACTTACAAAGACAATTCATCATGCATATATAAGAATAGCGAAGATAATGACGTGCACAATGAAAAATGGGCGTCTGCAAAATGACTTCATGCGGAATCTATCATCACATCACAAAGTAACAGTAAAAGGTAGCAGATGACCATCGAGTTTAAGTGTTACAACTCAAAAGCCAAATAGTTTCAAAACAAGAGTTGTAAGAACTTAGCAAAAATAAAGCAACCACCCATATGGACTCGCTTGAAGACTATCAACTCATATGCTTCTCCCTTTTATCAGTAATGACCAAAAAGGTGTGAAGACATAGAGTATCTACTCGTTCCCACCAGGAGTAGAAGTTGGAGCAAGGTCGACTTTTCAGTTTGGTGGTGCAGACGGGCCTGACACGGTATTGTGATGCAGTGTAGTTAAGGTTGGTGAAGTGGCATCGTCTTCTTCATCGACAACTCGGGCAACAACAGTTGCAGCCGAAGATGAATGCTAAGAATCTTCAATTGAGGGAGTGCGACTGAGGGAGTCTTGGATTAGGGGGTCTCCGGACAGCCGGACTATATCCTTTGGCCGGACTGTTGGACTATGAAGATACAAGATTGAAGACTTCGTCCGATGTCCGGATGGGACTCTCCTTGGCGTGGAAGGCAAGCTAGGTAATACGGATATGTAGATCTCCTCCCTTGTAACCGACTCTGTGTAACCCTAGCCCCCTCCCATGTCTATATAAACCGGAGGGTTTAGTCCGTAGGACGACATGCTATCATACCATAGGCTAGCTTCTAGGGTTTAGCCTCTACGATCTCGTGGTAGATCAACTCTTGTAATACTCATATCATCAAGAACAATCAAGCAGGACGTAGGGTATTACCTCCATTAATAGGGCCCGAACCTGGGTAAACATCGTGTCCCCTGCCTCCTGTTACCATCCGCCTTAGACGCACAGTTCGAGACCCCCTACCCGAGATCCGCCGGTTTTGACACTGACATTGGTGCTTTCATTGAGAGTTCCACTGTGCCGTCACCATAAGGGGGGATGGCTCATCTCGTTGTCAAGGACAACGTCACTTCTGGGGGAGCCCTGGCTGTAGGCCAAACTCTCCGAGTAGGCAGCTTCGTCATTATCGCTCGCTCGGCCGTTGCGCCGATGATGACTTCTCGGGTCATCGAAAATAGCCTCCACATCGGCTCAAGATTGGCCGAGCAGATGGACCCAATGGAGCTCTCCTCTTTGAATGAGCTCTTGGATCGCATCGCCGCTCTGGGAGTCGCTACGGACTATGATCGGATCGGGCTTAAACCCGACCAAAGGGAGATTAACTCTCCACCGGTCACCCATCAAATAGCGGTGGTGGAGGAGCAACACGGCGGTTCTCCCTCTATCCTAAGGACGAACTATGTCCGAATTCCCGAGCTCTCTGAGCCAGACACCCGCTCACGGGAGGACATCGCCCTAACCCTGGACCTAGAATCAGGTCGCATACCAAATCCATGGAGCAACATCCCGGAGCCCGAACTTCCAAGATTAGAAACTCCCCTGACCCGGGATCTCAGATTGGGTCAAGGTCTGTTCTTAAATCCACCCACCCACCCAGATACAAATGATCTTTCCCACATTAGGCAAGCGTTCCAAGAGACAGCACATCACTATTGGGCCAGATTCCTCCTTGTAATGAACAAGGTCAAGGACTGTCACGAGGAAGATGCAATTTTGCTCTTTTGCAACAATTGCACGGACACGGGAATCCTCAACGCCATAAGTCGCCATGACATAGCACACTTCACTGACTTGGAGGCCATAGTACGAAAATACTGTGCGATGAAAAGCGCTTGGAAAACCCAAACACAATTTTGGGACAATCCTGCTCTGACAAAACCCCAGTCCGAACTAAAAGGGTGCACTCTCATAAGTCGCCCAACTCAATTAAAAAGCTGCAAAAGCCCATTACAGGGCGTGGAACCGTATTGGAGGGATGGTTTAACAGGCCCTGCAAAATTCATAGTACAGCGGATACCATACCAACACATAGCCTTAGAGCATGTTGGGTACTCCGGCAGGTGGCCAAGAGCGGTGAGGATCTCCTCATCCAAAACACCCCAGAACACCCTCCCGCGGATAAAAATACAGTATTAACAGTCTTCGAGACCTTCACCTCAAATAATAGGCGTAAGCGAGCACTCCGCAGCCTTGCCGAAGTCTGCCACGTAGCAGTAATAAATCCATGGAGCAACACGGCCATTACTTTCAATGCCAGTGACGAACCTAAATTCCAAATAGCCCGAGCACCGGCCGTTTTGGTCCTCAGTCCAATTGTGGACGGCTTTCGGCACATTAAAGTGCTCATGGACGGCGGCAGCAGATTAAACCTCATTTATGAGGAGACTCTTCAAAAAATGGAAATAGACAGCAACCATATTGAGCAAAGCACCACGACCTTCCGAGGAATCATCCCTAGTCGGGAGGCACGTTGCGCTAGGAAAATCACGCTAGATGTGGTATTCCGCACTCCGGAGAATTACAAGTCCGAAGATATTACATTCCATGTGGCCACGTTCAGTAGCGGATACCACGCCCTTCTAGGGTGGGAGGCATTCACGATTTTTCAAGCCATACCCCATTACGGGTACATGAAGCTCAAAATGCCTGGACCCAATGGAATCATCACTCTAGCTAGTGATCCGGACATAGCACTCCGTGCTGAGAACAAAACAGCCGCACTAGCCCTCGAGGCATTATCCGAAGCCCTTGTGGAGGAGGACTTAACCACGTTGCGCTCCATAGTGGATAGGGACGACGTGATACTAGACAAAAGATCCAAGTCCACCTACTTTAAACCAGCGGATGAAATAGTCAAATTCCAAGTCCATCCAATGGACCCCATGAAAATAGCGTCCATTGGGGCACAGTTACACTCCGCCGTAGACGCCGCACTACGGGAGTTCCTGCGAGAGAATTGGGACATATTCGCCTGGCATCCTTCAGACATGCCAAGAATCCCACGCAAGCTAGCCGAGCATAGCCTTAACATTCTAAAAGGATTCAGGCCGGTCAAGCAGACTCTCCGTCATTTCTCTGAACCTAAGCGACAAGCCATGGGAGAGGAGCTAGCCAAATTACTGGAGGCTGGATTCATTAGAGAAATAAAGCATCCGGACTGGCTAGCAAACCTGGTGATGATTCCCAAGAAGGACAAATCCTGGCGCCTATGCATCGACTTCAAGGACCTTAATAAGGCTTGCCCAAAGGATCCCTTCCCCCTCCCTCGCATCGATTAAATTATTGATGCTACCGCAGGACACAACTCATTGCACTTCGTCGACGCATACTCCGGTTACCACCAAATTAAGATGGCGGAGTCCGACCAAGCCGCAACGGCATTTATCACTCCATACGGCCTCTTCTGATTTAACACAATGCCCTTCGGGCTCAAAAATGCCGGCGCAATGTATCAGCGCATGATTCAGACATGTCTGGAAAAGCAGATCGGCAAAACAGTGCAGGCATACGTCGACGATGTGGTCATTAAAACCAGACGCGTCGACTCCTTAATAGACGACTTGAGGCTCACGTTCGACAATCTCCGAACATACGACATTAAGCTCAATCCGGAAAATGCGTTTTCGGCGTACCCACCAGAAAGCTCCTGGGCTTTATCGTCTCCAGCAGAGGAATTGAAGCAAATCCGGCCAAAATCCGGGCTCTGTCGCAGTTGGCTATCCCAACTGGCCTCAAGCAAATACAGAAGTTAACTGGATGTGTGGCGGCTTTAAGCCGCTTTATCTCCCGACTAGGAGAAAAGGCATTCCCCCTTTATCGCCTTCTTCGGTGCACCGAACACTTCGAGTGGACGGACGCAGCCACGGCCGGACTGGAAGAAATAAAAGCTATCCTGGCCACCAACCCAATCTTGGCCGCGCTAAATGTTGGCGAACCAATGCTATTATATATAGCGGCAACTCACCAAGTTGTGAGCGCAGTGCTCGTCGTCGAACGAGAGATGGATGGACATAAATTCCCACTTCAAAAGCGGGTATATTATGTATCCACTGTCCTCACTCCATGCAAATCACAGTACCCACATTATCAAAAGATAGCATATGCGGTATTCATGGCATCCCGGAAATTACGACACTACTTTCAAGAGTGTTCAATTACGGTGGCCTCTGAAGTACCACTCAACGACATAATAAACAATCGCGATGCCACGGGCCGGATTGCCAAATGGGCTATCGAGCTCCTCCCGCTCAACATAACATATAAACCACGGCGAGACATTAAGTCACAAATACTGGCCGATTTTGTAGCCGAATGGACAAAAGCCGAACTCCCTAAAGAGTACAATGCATACTCCTATTGGATCATGCACTTCGACGGCTCTAAAATGCTGGCCGGTCTAGGGGCTAGCATCGTCCTAATGTCCCTCACCGGAGATACAGTGCAATACATACTCCAAATACTGTATACAGACTCCAATAATGCAGCCGAATACGAGGCTCTATTACACGGTCTCCGGATGGCAGTTTCCATGGGCATTCAGCGCCTGGAGGTGCATGGGGACTCGAACCTCACAATATCCCAAATAAATGGAGACTTCGATGCCAAGGATCCAAAAATGGCGGCATATCGCAACACCGTCCTCAAAATGTCAGCTCGGTTTGAGGGGCTGGTATTCCACCATGTGGCTCGGGAAAACAACCAGGCGACGGACATCCTCGCCCGTATCGGTGCTAAACGCGACCCTGTCCCACCTAACATCTTCCTGGAAAAACTGTTTAAGCCATCCGTGGTATGGGAAGGGGACACCAGCAACAATAGTCCGGACCCGGCCACAACACCAGATACCGAACACTCTGACACGATCGGAGGCTCTGCCATTGAAATAACACCTTCATCCCACGTAATAATGGTCGTCGTCACCCCGTGGACAGAACCATTCCTGGCCTACCTAACCAGGCAGGAACTACCAGAGGACCAAAATGAGGCACGCTGCATAGTGCGGCGATCTAAAGCATACAAGGTTCACGAGGGAGAGCTTTATAAGAGAAGCACCATTGGAGTCCTTCAAAGGTGCATCTCCGAAGAGGAAGGGCGGAAGCTTTTGGCAGAAATCCATGCCAGACTCGGCGGCCATCATGCTGCAGCCCGGGCCCTTGTAAGCAAGGCCTTCTGTACAGGTTTCTATTGGCCGACGGCCCGGGCAGATGCGCAGCATCCGGTCCAACATTGCGTCGGTTGTCAGCTTTTTGCAAACCAAAGACACATGTCGCCTACCGCTCTCCAAACAATCCCCATTACTTGGCCCTTTGCGGTCCGGGGGCTTGATATGGTCAGACCCCTTAAAGGGGGAACCCATAAGAAAAAATACTTACTGTTCATGGTGGATAAATTCACCAAATGGATAGAAGCCAAACCTGTCAAAACGGCTGAATCTGGACCGGTGATAGACTTCATATCCGGGGTAGTACACCGTTATGGCGTCCCCCACAGCATCATCACTGATAACGGCACAAACTTTACAGCCGACTAGGTGAAACTTTGGTGCAGCAACATGGGCATCAAGCTCGATTATGCTTCTGTCTATCACTTACAAACTAATGGTCAAGTCGAGCGAGCGAATGGTCTTATCATGAGCGGCATTAAACCAAGATTAGTGTGGTCCTTAAAGGAGTCAAACACGCACTGTGTAGAGGAGCTCTACTCCATACTATGGGGGCTGTGGACCATGCCAAATCGCACTACCGAATACACACCTTCTTTATGGTGTACGGCGCAGAGGCGGTTCTGCCTTGCGACATAATTCATGACTCACCTCGAGTGCGCATGTACGAAGAAAAAGAGGCCGAGCTCGATCTGAAGGACAGTTTGGACGCCCTGGAGGAGGAGCGCGATGTGGCAAAGGCCCGTTCCGCATTCTACCAGCAACATGCTCGAAGGTACCAAAGCAGAGAAGTACGGGCCAAAACCTATATCGTTGGCGAACTAGTTCTACGCCTGCCGGAGAAGAAAAAGAACAAGCTCAAGCCCAAATGGGAGGGTCCCTTCATTATTGACCAGGTTCTGACCGGTGGAGCGTACCGTCTGCGGGATGGATCGGATAATCGACTCGAGCCGAACCCATGGAATGCAGCCAGACTACGAAGATTCTACGCCTAGCACCGGACTCTATGTTTGCCTCCTTACCATCGTCAATTTTTTGCATATCTGTCTTTTCTCTCTTTCTCCCTTTTTACTCTCTTCAAGGCCCTTAAAGGCTATACTTGTGTCCTGGTTACACAATCTTGACGCGCTAACCACGCTCATTATACCTGGGGGGCTTCTTATACAGAAGCTTAATATAACTATTTTCCTAGGCTTTACGTCCCATACATGTGTTATTCTTCTGCATGTACCTTTTTTCACCATTATATGCATCGATATGACTTAAGTTTTGGCCAAGCTGGGTTGCCTGGCTCTTGTATTTATGCCCTACGTTCCCGTTAATTCGGCTAGGGCATAAGGGGAGCACCTCTGCGATTGTTACTGTCGGGTCAGCCGGATGTGTACCTCAGACTGGGTGAAGCCGAAAGCTAGCATTCTTAAGAGAATATTCGGTCGGTGAATAAAAGATGACTTTTATCTAATTTGAAACATGCCCCCAGATGTTTATATCCTGCGTCTCTTTTTGCAGTTCGGACATGCACATTAGGGCATGCGTACCCAGGGAAAGGAACCCTTAACGGAACTATTCTCCCTGGAAGATATTTCTTACTACCCATGTAATATAACATAACTAGTTGGGTACTTGTCTGTTCAAGCACTTATGACCCCTATGCCTGGTCTCCATGCATACCTCCGTTTTTACATAACCGAGCGGGTATTCGGATACACTCCGGACTGTCGGGTCCAGAGGTCAAAGCGAAAAGGCCCGCCATGACAAATGATTTACAATCCGGATAGGGACATTACATATGTCACTTGAATTACACAGTCGCTAAGACTGATTTAATTCTTCTTCTATACCATCCAACAGGTTGTCTATCCTACAATCCTATTGGGAATACTTTGCGGCTAATTCTACTTGATCATACTGTAAGTGCATCTAGTGCCACCCCTAGTTGGTTTTGGAGTATTGACGACAAACCTAGTTGAGGGACTAATGTGTTTGTGAGAATTGCAGGATAACACAGGTAGAAGTCCCTCATTGATTCGGTTTTACTACCAGAGATGACCCCTAAAACTTTATGAAGACATTGAAGTCAAAGGTGGTATATGAAGATATTCACATTGAAGACTATGACAAGAGAAGACACGATATGAAGCCTATGGAGCTCGAAGACTTAGATCTTTCGTAGTTCTTTTTCTTTTGTGTTGAGTCATAGGAACCACCGTACTGTTAAGTGGGGTCCAAGAGAACCAGTCAAAATGACTGAAGTGATGCCTAAACGAAAAACCTATGTCTTCGAGTGAAGACTATGAGAGCGAATCTTGTCCAGAGTCGAACAAGTCAGCTTTGCTTGTAGCCCAAGTAAAGTTGCCGTGTGAGTTTGAAATCTGATCGTTGGGACACGTGTCAGTTCCTTAGTGACCCAGGGTCATTTCGGACAAATCAGGTCGGGTTGCCAAGTGGCTATAAATAGCCCACCCCCTACAACCATAAACGGTTGGCTGCTCAGATTGAAAGTACGGCTTTTGTCATTTGAGAGCAACCCACCTCGAAGCCTTTGAGAGAGAATTCCCTGTGAGGATAAAGCCCTAACCACCAGAGCCAGAGAGAATTGGGCATCACTTAAGTCTTCTTGTCTGTGTGATCTGAAGACTTATTACACTTGAGGACTGTGCATCCTCCAGCCGGTTAGGCGTCGCGTTCTGAGCATCCAAGAGACATTGTGGATTGCCGGTTAACAAAGTCTGTGAAGGTTTGGGAGTCTACCTTGAAGACTTACCAGAGTGATTGGGCGAGGTCTATGTGACCTTAGCTCAAGGAGATTACGGTGAGGACTGGGTGTCCTGAGCTACGTGTTCAGGACTAGGTGTCCGGGACTGTGTGTCCTAAGTTTAAATACCTAGCCGCTCCAACCAGACGTATAGTTGTCACAGCAACTAGAACTGGTCCAACAAATCATTGTCTTCAACGAGTCACTGGTTTCATCTTCACTTCACTTTACTTACTGTTACTCATTGTGAAGTCATTGTATGTTTGCACTATCATTTGTCTTCACTGAGTGACTGCGTGTTCTGTTTGGCTTCACAATAACTTCCTACCTGATCCTTGCTACCTAGCTGCTATTAGTCTTTGTGCTTTCACTTCATAGAATACTTGACTATGGTTTGCCCAGTGTAGCCTACCTTCCGCTGCATGGTAATAGGTTTAATTTTATCGTTTGTCTTCAAAACTCCCATTTTCTGAAGACTTTCATAAAAATCGCCTATTCACCCCCCCTCTAGTCGATATAACGCACTTTCAATTGGTATCAGAGCAAGGTGCTCCCTTGTTCTGTGTGATTCGGTTTAACCACCTGGAGTTTTAGCTATGTCGACTACAGGGATAATCAAAGTCTCCGCTACGTGCCCCATCTTCGATGGAACTGAATATCCCTACTGGAAGAATAAGATGCGTATGCATCTTGAAGCCATTGACGTCGACCTATGGTATGTCGTCAAGAACGGCGTTCCCAAGGCTGGAGAAGGTGTCACTGCTGCTGATGTCAAGAAATTCATTCAACTGGACTCTACTGCCAAGAATATCATCTGTGGTCATCTGACCAAAGGACAGTATGGCCGTGTGAGTGCTTTGAAGACATCCAAGTTGGTCTGGGACTGGCTCTCCAAGATCAGAGAATCAGTGTCCTTCGCAACCTCTTCAACCGCTTTAAGCGAAATGACAATGAGAATGTCCAGCACATATTTGACCGACTCACTGACATCACAAATGAGCTTCAAGCCCTCGGCGCCACTGAGATTACCAAACACGAAGTCATCAAGACGCTGCTGAGATCACTTGATAGTTCGTTTGACATCCTGGCCCTAATGATTCAAGAATGTCCTGATTTCAAGACACTCGACCCGTCTGACATACTTGAGAGGCTCAACACACATGAGTTTCGGCTTTCGGAGAAAAGAGAGATCTATGGTCCAAACTATGGGCGAACTCGTGCCTTGAAGGCAAAAGCTGTCTCCTCATCTGAAGAAGAATCTGAAAGCAGTTCTGATGACCCTGAAGACATTGGAAGGGAACTTGCTATGCTTGTCAAGAAGTTCCAAATATTCACCAAGAAGAAAGGCTTCAGAAAGTCTTCCCGATCAAGTTCAAGGAATGATGAAGCTCCTGCTCATGACTACAAGAAGAAAACATGTCACAAGTGCAAGAAACTTGGCCACTTCATCTCTGAGTGTCCACAATGGGACAATGAGAACAAAAAGAAGAAGAAGAGCAAGGAATATGACTCTGACGACAAGAAGAAGAAGAAGAAATACTCAAAGTCTTCTTCCAAGTCTTCCTCAAAGTCTTCATCACACAAGAAGAGCTCATCTGGCAAGGCACATGCGTTTGTTGGCAAAGAAATGGATTCAGAGGCGGAGTTTGCTTCAGAGGAGGCGGAGGTGGAGTCTGAGGAGGAATCTGACTCAGGCGTCGCAAGTCTGGCTACAACATACGTTGCCAAGTCCATCTTTAACACTGAAGACAATGACTTCATCACCGACACCGATGCAAATGACAAGGACTACTCCGCTTCTACCTACTGCTTCATGGCACGCGGTGCCAAGGTAAACACATGCACTACTCATTATCAAACATCTAGTGACGATGACTCTGATTGTGTTTCAAAACCTAGCTGCAAAACACTTGCTAAAATTGCAACTGAACAATAGAAAGCTATGGAACATATTCAAAAACTGTTAAACAGAAGCGATGATCTGTTAGGTGCTGAAATGACTCGATCTGAATCCTTAATTGAAGACATAAAAATCTTCAGTTAAGTATCAGGAACTTGAAAGTCGTCATGAAACTCTCTCAACAACTCATGAAAAGCTTTCCTATGATTATCTTCAAAGGAAGCAAGATCTTGAGAAATTGAGAGCGGTTCATGAAGATCTTCAAATGGAAAACGAGTCACTTCGCGCCAAACAGATCAGTCCCGCTCAGGAAGGATTTGAACCACCATGTCTTAAATGCATTGAGCATGATAATGCTACTTCTGTTGCTGAATGTTCTACTGCTACTGCTGTTGCAATATCTTCAACTGTTGATGCGGTAACTAACCCCTCTGCTGAGGATACCACCGCTATTGCTGATGAGAATGCTAGGTTGAAGACATTGCTTGAAACAGGGATGTACAAAAGTCTTAAAGGGCATCAGACGCTATGTGATGTCCTGAAAAAGCAGATTCTGAATCGAAACCCTAGGAAAGAGGGTGTAGGGTTCCTAAGGAAAATGAATGCAGATGGCTCTTACTGGAAACCTGAGCAGTACCCCAAAACCATGTGGGTTGCTGCAAAGGAACCTTCAGCAGATCCATCCAATCTATCTGGCTTCACTTGTGCTAACCCCATTATCATTGATGAATCCTTTGATGCAAACTATATACTGTTTAAGAATCAGAATGGTAAAGTGTTTGCCAGGTACATTGGTACTAACTGCAGGAATGGACCACCTATGAAGAAGATCTGGGTTCCGAAAAAGTGTCTGGAGAGTCTTCCTGTGAATGTCATCATGACACCTCACGTGAAGAAGACAAACCTTAGACCAAAGGCTTCATATGGTCCAAAGGCTTCATACAAACAGAGGACTCACCTGAGTCGCACTAACGCAAATGTTTTGCAGGAAAATCATACTCAGTCATATGAATATGAGAGAGGTTCATCAAACCGCCATGTTCATAAGACCAAGAACTATTCTGCTTATTCTTATGAGTACTATTGTCTGCCTACAAGACTGTTTGCTAAGGCTTCAAAGCCAAAATTCTCAGATGCTGCACTTAAACTTATTGCTTCTAAGCCACCCTTGAAGATGTGGGTGGTTAAGAAGGCTTAACTCTCTTTTGCAGGGAAAGGTCTCCAGCAGAAAACCAAAATCGTCTGACGCTATTGCTGGGGACCTTAAACATCTTGTAGGGCGCAAGATCAAATGCCCAAATGGTCTTACTATGTACTTCGTACCTAAATCGCTTGCTACTCTCCCTATTAGTCCTAACCTGGATCTAAGCTTTCATAACCCACTGGTTCGTCAAATGTTTTTGCTTCACAATGCTCTTGGTGAAGCCTATCCCCCTAACTGCACTGTAGGGTACGACACCAGCGTCTTCAGAATGGATTATTGACAGTGGGTGTACAAATCACATGAGTGGCAAAAGAAGTCTTCTTATGGACTCAACCTTACGTCCATCCGACAAGAGCCACATCACATTTGCTGACACTGGTAAAAGTAAGGTATTGGGTCTAGGTAGAGTTGCAATCTCAAGGGATCAACACATGGATAAAGTCATGCTTGTTGAATCCCTTGGCTTCAACTTAATGTCTGTCTCAATGCTTTGCGATTTGAACATGATCGTAATGTTTGGAAAATATCGTTGCCTTGTACTAATGGAATCTGACAAGTCTCTAGTGTTTTAAGGGTATCGAAAAGATGATTTGTACGTGGTAGATTTCTCAGCAGGGCCACAGCTTGCAGTATGTCTTCTAGCAAAGGCTTCAAAATGCTGGCTCTGGCATCAAAGGCTTGGACATGCTGGCATGAGGAACCTCCACACCCTTGCGAAGAAGAAGCATGTCATAGGCATTGAGGGCGTCAAGTTCAAGAAAGACCACTTATGCGGTGCCTGTGAAGCAGGAAAGATGACGAGGGCCAAACATCCCTCGAAGACAATCATGACTACTACTCAACCCTTCGAACTGCTTCACATGGATCTTTTCGGTCCCACTCATTACTCAACTCTAACTACTACTGCTTGCCTCTATGGCTTCGTTATTGTTGATGATTATTCTAGATATACTTGGGTGCACATAATCCTTTACAAGGCTGAAGTGCAGGATGTCTTCAGACGCTTCGCCAATCGAGCTATAAACAATTTTGGCGCCAAGATAAAACACATCAGAAGTGACAATGGCACTGAATTCAAGAACACTGGCCTTGATACATATCTTGATACCTTGGGAATCACACATGAATTCTCAGCCCCGTACACGCCACAGCAGAATGGCGTCGTCGAACGCAAGAACAGAACACTAATTGAGATGGCCAGAACTATGCTAGATGAATACAAAACCCCAAGAAAATTCTGGCCCAAAGCCATTGATACTGCACGCCATACAATCAATCGTGTTTATCTTCACAAGCTACTGAACAAGACATCTTATGAGATCCTTACTGGCAAGAAGCCAAATGTCAGTTACTTCAGAGTATTTGGCGCAAGGTGCTGGATCTAGGACCCACATCACACCTCAAAATTTGCACCAAAAGCACATGAGGGTTTTATGCTTGGATATGGAAAGGATTCGCACTCCTACAGAGTCTTCAATCTCTTTCATTACAAAGTGGTTGAAACAGTGGATGTGTGGTTCGATGAGACCAATGGTTCACAAAGAGAGCAGCTGCCAAGTGTGCTGGATGAAGTTCCATCCAGTGAATCAATCAAGCTAATGGGAACTGGAGAAATTATACCTTCTGAAGCTCATCCTGAAGAAGAACTTATCATTTCAGCACCTAATCAACATGAAGACAATGCTCAGCCTGAAGACATTCCTTCCAACAACGACAATGAACAGCAAGAGCAAAGTCTTCGCCCTGTACATTCTCGCGTTGCCAACGAAGTGCAGATTGAAAGAATAATTGATAGCATCAATGCACCTGGTCCACTCACTCGTTTAAGGGCAACTCAGCTAGCAAATTTCTGTGGGCACTTCGCATTCGTCTCAATATCAGAACCCAAGAAAGTTGAAGAAGCCTTCATGGAACCTGAATGGATTCAAGCTATGCAAGAAGAGCTTCAACAGTTTGAGCTGAATAATGTATGGGAACTGGTTAAGCGTCCTGATCCACGGAAGCACAATATAATAGGCACCAAATGGATATACCGCAACACGCAAGATGAGCATGGTCAGGTTGTCAGAAACAAAGCTCGTCTCGTTGCTCAAGGATATACTCCAGTGGAAGGCATTGACTTTGATGAAACATTTGCTCCTGTGGCTAGACTTGAAGCCATACGCATACTGCTGGCCTATGCAAATCATCATAACATACTTCTATATCAAATGGATGTGAAGAGTGCCTTTCTCAATGGCAAGATTGAAGAAGAAGTGTATGTTGCACAACCGCCTGGCTTTGAAAATCCAAAACATACTGACATGGTATACAAGCTCAACAAGGCACTGTATGGCCTCAAACAAGCCCCTAGGGCCTGCTATGACACACTCAAATACTTCCTGAAGAGCAAAGGCTTCATACCTGGTTCCCTAGATCCCACTCTTTTCACGAAGACATATGATGGTGAACTGTTTGTGTGCCAAATATATGTGGATGACATTATCTTCGGCTGCACCAATCAGAAGTACAGTGAAGATTTTGGATATATGATGCAAGAGCAATATAAGATGTCCATGATGGGGGAGCTGAAATTCTTCCTTGGTCTTCAAATACGACAACAACGCAATGGCATCTTCATATCTCAAGAGAAGTATCTCAAAGATTGCCTGAAGAAGTTCGGTATGCAAGACTGCAAAGGCTTCACAACACCAATGCCAGCCAAACATCATCTGGGTCCTGACGACAATGGTAAAGAGTTCGATCAAAAGGTATACCGCTCCATGATTGGTTCTTTACTTTATCTATGTGCATCTAGGCCAGATATTATGCTTAGTGTTTGCATGTGTGCTCGATTTCAAGCGGCACCAAAGGAGTCGCATGACTTAGCTCTGAAGCGAATTCTTCGATATTTGTCTCACACCCCAACTCTAGGATTATGGTATCCAAAGGGCTCAGAGTTTGATCTGGTTGGATTCTCGGATGCTGATTATGCTGGTGACAAAGTTGATCGCAAGTCTACATCAGGCACATGTCACTTTCTGGGATGATCACTTGTATGTTGGTCTTCAAAGAAGTAGAACTGTGTATCTCTCTCCACTGCTGAATCTGAATACATTGCTGCTGGATCTTGCTGCACTCAGCTTCTGTTGATGAAGCAAACACTCAAGGACTATGGCATTCATCTGAAGCAAGTGCCACTTTACTGCGACAACGAAAGCGCCATCAAGATTGCCAACAACCCAGTTCAGCACTCGAAGACAAAGCACATTGAAATTCGTCATCACTTTCTCAGAGATCATGTTGTGAAGGAAGACATTGATATCATACACGTCAATACTGAAGAGCAATTGGCAGATATCTTCACCAAGCCCTTGGATGAGAAGAGGTTTTGCAAGTTACGGTGTGAGCTAAATATCCTGGAATCCTCAAATGTCCTGTGATCAGGCACACATCCTAACCCATATGCATATTGATGACTTAGATGTGCAACACACGAAGTGAAGTATATCTTCAATCAACGAAGACATACATTCTAAGTGTGAATACATTAATGTGAAATTTGACTTCGAAGCGCCACGATAATTGTGCGCCGTGTATGGGTCTAATACTTCCTATACGGTGGGTAACGCCACCACCAAACATTCTATTTTGAAGTGTTTCACTCATGGCATTACCTTGCAATGTCTTCACAATTGGTTTGGCTTCGAACTCAACATATTTTCATGATTATCTTCACTATGTTGATTATAGCTATATATATATATATGCTAGTGTTCTGTCCTCTACAGCATTCACTAATAGCTATGTCTTCATGTTGAATCTTTTGAACTAAGTGAATGTGATCGGACCCCAACTTCTCTATGCTTTCTATCTCAAACTCTATCTCTCCAAGTCATATGCATTCTATTGAAATTGTCGAATGTCTTCTCTGCGTCCTTGTCAGCAGAAGATACAGAAACAACCATTAAGTCCGTTTTCAATGCTCATTCCTCCACATGAAATCCGGAGAAGTAGGAACGACCACCCGACAATCCAGGCATGCGTGGGACGTGGAACAAACCCCAAAATTCCGCATACTGGCCACGTGTTCTTCAGATGCGAATCGCTAGGGGCACCTGTGTAATAGCACAGTGCCGCCCCTGTGCCTATAAATACACACTCACAGTGGTAATTATCTCTTCTTCCACCCTTGCACAAACCCTAGCGCCACCGCTAGCTCTCGACGACACCGGCGACGAAGCGCTTCGCTGCCGCAACCTCTCCGACACCGTCTTCATGCCGACCGCGGACATCGTCCTCTCCACCATCGCCGTTGGTCTCCTCCGTCGCCAAGTTAGGGCACGGACGAGTGAACTGCTCGGCCTCATCTCCCACTCCGTCTAGCAGTTCTGAGTGTGGTAAATAAAACTCCCTTTTTACAGCACCGTTGATCCTATTGATCTGTCACTTTCTACCACAAGTAGTTTCTGTTCACACAAGCTAGATCTCTCTCATACTGCATCTCATAACATGCCTAGTATATTCACTTGTGCTTCACAAAGTAGTTAGATTCCTCACTTGTACTGATCTGTGGATTCGTACAAATCTGGAACCAACTTCTTATCTATGAGTGAATGTCTTCGCATGATGAGGTAAATGTCTTCTAAACTGATTTATCTTCAAAATCTTCTGAGAATGCATATGACCTCTTCCCCTTCCCTCGCACCTTAATGCTGTCACAGGTACATGTCCGTGGGAGAATCCTTTGGTTCTCATAGTCTGCATTCATTTGCAGAATTCTTACAGCATCACATAAATTCTCCTGAAGCCAGTTCCTGTTGGTCCAGCAAGAGAAAGCCTTTGAAGCCGTTGAACGTCTTGAAGCCTTTCAAGTTAAAGTTTATGGCTTCAGAGAAAGCAGCAAGGAAGGGGGGCAGACAACGTCATGGCGGAACATCTAGAGATCTGCCTGATGAACTCGCAGAAATGTATAAGACAGATCCTGAAGAGGATTATAGTCAGCGCAAGACCCGAATCCAATGGATTCGACACTATTGGGCAGAACAATGGTTCAAATACCGCTTCACAACCCAAGAGTATGCTGAGAAAAGTGCCATCAAAAGATCGTGGGGAGACATCTTATACAAGAATCTTCTACCCAGGTCCAGAGATGAAGCTATTGCCCAAAGCTTCTATCCATGCATGGTTCGTGGGCCACAGCCTGATGATGCACATCCGTCGTCACTACTCTGGTGTCGTGACAACAATCTGTTCAAGCACAACTTCCAGTTTGCCCAAAACTCAGCGAAGCAGAACAAGAAGAAATTTGGGTTAGACTTCAACCCTGGTCCCTCAGCACCAAGGGCAAATGGCACACGAGAAGCAGAACCCAATGTCATCGGTCCTTATGCCAACCTTGAAGGCCTCATCACCCGCATCTTAGTTCAAGGGACCGCAATGAATGAGCCTCCAGCTGACTCTGAATCAGAAGAAGCTCCTGCAGTGCTGAAGCCAAAGAAGATGAAGAAGCCTAAAGCTTCAAAGCCTGCCTCTTCACCGAAAATCTCAAGGGCTAAGCCATTGGCAACTGCACCTCCTGAAGACAATGTGCAGTCTGAAGATTTATCACGCGTCTCCAAGCCCCAGAAGGCCAAGATGCCTATGTCTCACACTGGCAAAGAGCTAACAGTTGCTGCCATCCTGCGCAATGACGACATTGATCTGTCAAGTGATGAAGATCTTGCAGATGACGCTCTTGAGCAACTCATCAAGAGCAAAGAAGAAGCGGAAATCTTCAATGATCTGCCTCTCTTTGATGTCACCATCATCCACAACTTCATTGACGAGTGGTTTGACACGCCAAACATCAGCTTTGAAGATCTGCAGCTACCCATTGGCCTCAGTGTCGCCTTCCAAGGCGCCATTGCTTCAGAACTTGCAATTGCCTAGTGCATTGTTGAACTGAAGCAGAAGATTGACTATGAAAAGGCTCAGTTCAAGAAGCATATGGCCAAGCTCAGCGTGCAAGAAGTGAAGAACTTCAAGACAATGATGCACGAGCTCAAGGAAGCCTTTGTGAAGAAGCGTGCAGAAGCTCAGGGTTCGCGTGAGCGCATGAAGACTCTGGCTGACAGATGTGTGCAAGCCTATAATGAGGCTGAGAAGCGCAAGGCACTTGGGCGTCCTAGCATCGACCCCAGGATGGCCGCAAAGAAGAAGAAGAAGCCTGCTACGGCTGAATCTGATGCACCAAGGCAAGAAGCAGTTCCGATTGTCTTCCCAACAAGAATGACTGGCTTGAAGCCAAAGAGTCGGTCAACAACTTCAGAGCTCAAGAAGACCAGAACTGCTGAGGCTGAAGCCAGGAAGAGGAAACACTCTGAAGCCTCTCCTAATGCCCCCACCAATAAAAAGCGAAAGACCAAGAAAGCTCGGGCTGCTCCCACAGAGCCCTTGATAGTTGAACCAATTTCTATGGTTCATCCTGACGCAGAACGTCAACTGATAGTTCATGAGCCTGCTTCCATAGAGGCTCCTGAAGCTGAAGACATTCCAGCAGCTGATCCCATCGCTGCTGAAGACATTGGTCATCATGACAATGTAGAAGATGATGCAGCCCTTCCTCAGTTAGAAAACAGCAAACTCATCAGCATTGGTTGTCCACTGACGCCAATTGCACAGGATGCATCATGGGCGGATCGCCCTCAAGAGGAAGAAGACTATGAGGCCCAGCCCACTCCAACTCCACAGGCGTCGTCTGTGTTCCGCAGGCTTCGCAGAGGTCCAAGGCCTCAAGTCTCTGCTAAAGACATTCCAGCTGCATCAGCTGCAGAAGAAGAAGTACCACAAGATCCCACTCCCCTGCTCCACCAAGAAGCGGTTCTCCAGGAGAACGTGCCTGTGACCGACCCTCCAGCTAGTCAAGTGGAGGATGAAAATCTTGAGGCTACCACAACCAACAACGAAGCTAATGTGGAGCCCTCCCCAGCAAAAGCTTCAGAAGACAGCGAAGCCACTGATCCTGCCACTTCTGTTCCTGAGTCTGCTGTCGGTCCCCAATTCAACTATCATGTTGAGCACAGGCCTTAGGTCCAGAAGCCAATCCCAAGACTGCCAAGGTTTCCAGGTCCTGCATCAGCACCTGGCTCCTTCAACATCAATGGCTTCAGGGCAGACACCACGTTCTTCAATAGCTCCAGGAACCCCTACTCAAGGGAAAGGATATCATCTGATTGGTTCTGGAGCTATCCTCAGTGAAGCTATTACTCTTGAATTCTTTACAACCAAGGTCGCATCTTCCCACACAAGCGCCTTGATGTTGAAGCTATAGCTGGTCTGCCCTATCTAGAAGAAGCGTTGGATTGCTTCAAGCAAGTGGGTCTGCTGCATTTTGTCACTGATGAAGAGCATTGGAATGAAGAGCTGTTGCTACAATTCTATGCCACACTCCACATCAAAGGGTACAGCAAAGATCCGAAGACTTGGGTCCTGGAGTGGATGACTGGCAACGTTCATCACGAAGCCAATGCATTTGACATCATTGAGCTCACTGGCTTGCCCACTCCTGGCGATCTCTTCGAGCAAGGCTGTCAGCTGCATACTGAAGCTATTGAGAGCATCTTTCAGCGGCCAGAACCTAATATGAGTCAAATGCTCAGCATGATGAAGCCATTGCCCCCAGATGTTGCGTATCCCACAGAGTTCTTCGTTGAAGACCTTGAGTACCTACCCAGAACCATCTATCACATCATCAGGCGAACTCTCTGGCCTATCAAAGGGCACTCTCCAAATGCCAAGCTTCAGGGTGCAATGAAGACTTTGGTCTTCTATATACTTCATGGCAAATGCTTCAATGCACAGGACTTCTTCATACGCCAACTTGTTGCATCAGGCATGGATCTGTTTGGTTTGAAGTTCTACGCCCCTTGGGTCATGCGGCTGATCAAGCTACACTCCGCCATCTCGTATCAGCCCTCAGCCCGCAACCATCGGATCTTCTTGCCTGACGATGACATGTCTACTGAAGCCATATATTCTGAGCCTGCCAAGCAACCTCTAAGTCTTTAGAATGCAGAACATCAGAGTTTTACTCAGGACGTTGAAGGCGTTGAAGCAGTTTCTCGGGTGTATCCTTTGGCTGGCACTACACGTGCACCACACCCTACTTCAACTAAAGCCACTGACAGTGCCACTGCTCCAAGACCCAAGAAGCGCACTCGTGTTCTCAACGACCAAGAGCTTCTTGTGGCTCTACATCAGAAACAAGATAGGCATCATGACTGGCTGAAGCGTCAGATGAAAAGCCTCTTGGTGGATGTTAATTGCACTCGAAATCTTGCCACCAAGAATGCTTTCGTTGCCCATGAAACCTGTCGCCGCACATGGAAAGGGCTAACGATGATGCTTTCTGAAGCTGAACTTCAAGAGGATGGCTTCACTGAGAGATTCAAGTTTGACTCCACACCTCCTCGAAGGGCTGTGCTGCTAGGAACTCCATCCCATGAAGACTCTGAGTTCTCTTCCTCTGCTGCCACAGTGACTGCCAGAATTATTGAGGAAGAAGACGATGCTACTTCACCGCCATATCCTTCAGCACCTCCAAGCTCTTCTGCACCGCCAAACAACACCAACAATCCTGCTACTTCACCTACTCGTCATGGGAACGAGTAGAGGCTCTATGTCTTCAAACCTTTTTGGTCATTACTGACAAAAGGGGGAGAAGCATATGAGATTGATAGTCGTCAAGCGGGTTCATATGGGCGGGTGCTTTATATTTTGCTTCATGCTTACAACTCTCGTTTTTGCTACATTTGGTTCTTATGAGTTGTAACACTTAAACCAGATGGTCGTGTGCTACTTATTTGCCACCTTGTTTTGCGAAGATAAATTCCGCATGTGCGACGATAAATTCCGCACTTAGCTCATTCTGCAGACGTCCATTTTCCATTACGCATGTCATTATCTTCATATACTTTCACATGCATAATGGATTGTCATCATAAGTTGAAGTGGATCTCCACAAGTACCACCTGGCATGTGCATTTGCATTCCAAAAGCAAATTAACTTATATGCACATCTTCAGGGGGAGCCCTTGCAACTTATGAAGACAATTCCTTATCCTTTACAATTTCACAGATTATATTCCCCGTTGAAAACTTCAACTAGTTTGTCATCAATCACCAAAAAGGGGGAGATTGTAAGTGCATCTAGTGCCACCCCTAGTTGGTTTTGGAGTATTGACAACAAACCTAGTTGAGGGACTAATGTGTTTGTGAGAATTGCAGGATAACACAGGTAGAAGTCCCTCATTGATTCGGTTTTACTACAAGAGATGACCCCTAAAACTTTATGAAGACATTGAAGTCAAAGGTGGTATATGAAGATATTCACATTGAAGACTACGACAAGAGAAGACACGATATGAAGCCTATGGAGCTCGAAGACTTAGATCTTTCGTAGTTCTTTTTATTTTGTGTTGAGTCATAGGAACCACCGTACTGTTAAGTGGGGTCCAAGAGAACCAGTCAGAATGACTGAAGTGATGCCTAAACCAAAACCCTATGTCTTCGAGTGAAGACTATGAGAGCGAATCTTGTCCAGAGTCAGACAAGTCAGCTTTGCTTGTAGCCCAAGTAAAGTTGCCGTGTGAGTTTGAAATCTGACCGTTGGGACACGTGTCAGTTCCTTAGTGACCCAGGGTCATTTCGGACAAATCAGGTCGGGTTGCCAAGTGGCTATAAATAGCCCACCCCCTACAACCATAAACGGTTGGCTGCTCAGATTGAAAGTACGGCTTTTGTCGTTTGAGAGCAACCCACCTCGAAGCCTTTGAGAGAGAATTCCCTGTGAGGATAAAGCCCTAACCACCAGAGCCAGAGAGAATTGGGCATCACTTAAGTCTTCTTGTCTGTGTGATCTGAAGACTTATTACACTTGAGGACTGTGCATCCTCCAGCCGGTTAGGCGTCGCGTTCTGAGCATCCAAGAGACATTGTGGATTGCCGGTGAACGAAGTCTGTGAAGGTTTGGGAGTCTACCTTGAAGACTTACCAGAGTGATTGGGCGAGGTCTATGTGACCTTAGCTCAAGGAGATTACGGTGAGGACTGGGTGTCCTGAGCTGCGTGTTCAGGACTGGGTGTCCTGGACTGTGTGTCCTAAGTTTAAATACCTA
This sequence comes from Triticum dicoccoides, assembly GCF_002162155.2. Taxonomy (NCBI): domain Eukaryota; kingdom Viridiplantae; phylum Streptophyta; class Magnoliopsida; order Poales; family Poaceae; genus Triticum; species Triticum dicoccoides. Next base: position 200,674,434 of record NC_041384.1, on the reverse strand, counting down.
GCCGCTCCAACCAGACGTACAGTTGTCACAGCAACTGGAACTGGTCCAACAAATCATTGTCTTCAACGAGTCACTGGTTTCATCTTCACTTCACTTTACTTACTGTTACTCATTGTGAAGTCATTGTATGTTTGCACTATCATTTGTCTTCACTGAGTGACTGCGTGTTCTGTTTGGCTTCACAATAACTTCCTACCTGATCCTTGCTACCTAGCTGCTATTAGTCTTTGTGCTTTCACTTCATAGAATACTTGACTATGGTTTGCCCAGTGTAGCCTACCTTCCGCTGCATGGTAATAGGTTTAATTTTATCGTTTGTCTTCAAAACTCCCATTTTCTGAAGACTTTCATAAAAATCGCCTATTCACCCCCCCTCTAGTCGATATAACGCACTTTCAATTGGTATCAGAGCAAGGTGCTCCCTTGTTCTGTGTGATTCGGTTTAACCACCTGGAGTTTTAGCTATGTCGACTACAGGGATAATCAAAGTCTCCGCTACGTGCCCCATCTTCGATGGAACTGAATATCCCTACTGGAAGAATAAGATGCGTATGCATCTTGAAGCCATTGACGTCGACCTATGGTATGTCGTCGAGAACGGCGTTCCCAAGGCTGGAGAAGGTGTCACTGCTGCTGATGTCAAGAAATTCGTTCAGCTGGACTCTACTGCCAAGAATATCATCTGTGGTCATCTGACCAAAGGACAGTATGGCCGTGTGAGTGCTTTGAAGACATCCAAGCTGGTCTGGGACTGGCTCTCCAAGATCAGAGAATCAGTGTCCTTCGCAACCTCTTCAACCGCTTTAAGCGAAATGACAATGAGAATGTCCAACACACATTTGACCGACTCACTGACATCACAAATGAGCTTCAAGCCCTCGGCGCCACTGAGATTACTAAACACGAAGTCATCAAGACGCTGCTGAGATCACTTGATAGTTCATTTGACATCCTGGCCCTGATGATTCAAGAATGTCCTGATTTCAAGACACTCGACCCGTCTGACATACTTGAGAGGCTCAACACACATGAGTTTCGGCTTTCGGAGAAAAGAGAGATCTATGGTCCAAACTATGGGCGAACTCGTGCCTTGAAGGCAAAAGCTGTCTCCTCATCTGAAGAAGAATCTGAAAGCAGTTCTGATGACCCTGAAGACATTGGAAGGGAACTTGCTATGCTTGTCAAGAAGTTCCAAATATTCACCAAGAAGAAAGGCTTCAGAAAGTCTTCCCGATCAAGTTCAAGGAATGATGAAGCTCCTGCTCATGACTACAAGAAGAAAACATGTCACAAGTGCAAGAAACTTGGCCACTTCATCTTTGAGTGTCCACAGTGGGACAATGAGAACAAAAAGAATAAGAAGAGCAAGGAATATGACTCTGACGACAAGAAGAAGAAGAAGAAATACTCAAAGTCTTCTTGCAAGTCTTCCTCAAAGTCTTCATCACACAAGAAGAGCTCATCTGGCAAGGCACATGCGTTTGTTGGCAAAGAAATGGATTCAGAGGAGGAGACATTGTGGATTGTCGGTGAACAAAGTCTGTGAAGGTTTGGGAGTCTACCTTGAAGACTTACCAGAGTGATTGGGCGAGGTCTATGTGACCTTAGCTCAAGGAGATTACGGTGAGGACTGGGTGTCCTGAGCTGCGTGTTCAGGACTGGGTGTCCGGGACTATGTGTCCTAAGGTTTAAATACCTAGCCGCTCCAACCAGATGTACAGTTGTCACAGCAACTGGAATTGGTCCAACAAATCATTGTCTTCAACGAGTCACTGGTTTCATCTTCACTTCACTTTACTTACTGTTACTCATTGTGAAGTCATTGTATGTTTGCACTATCATTTGTCTTCACTGAGTGACTGTGTGTTCTGTTTGGCTTCACAATAACTTCCTACCCGATCCTTGCTACCTAGCTGCTATTAGTCTTTGTGCTTTCACTTCATAGAATACTTGACTATGGTTTGCCCAGTGTAGCCTACCTTCCGCTGCATGGTAATAGATTTAATTTTATCGTTTGTCTTCAAAACTCCCATGTTCTGAAGACTTTCATAAAAATCGCCTATTCACCCCCCCTCTAGTCGATATAACGCACTTTCACATACATTAAACCGACGGGGATCTCTTTCCCATCGGGCCCCACAGGTCCGACCTCGGCAATGTGGTTTGGGTCCGCTTTGGTATACCGTGTCTTCACCATAGCCCAGGCTTCCCTTGCACCTTGTCGGCAGGCTGATATCTTCCATAATCGGAAGCGCCGCCGCGCTCCTTTGAGCTTCTCTATAAGCTCCCCCATGCCTCCTGGCGGGGACGCGGATGGCCACAAGGCTTGGGAAATACCCTGCATCACCTGCCGAACTTGCTCATGCAGTTGTGAGAGCTCTGGTAGAAGATCACCCGAAGACTCGGGCATCTCCTCCGCGGGATGGCCCGTCAGCATACCTGCAGACATAACGTTGTTAGCCGGCTTCTTCGCCGAACTCTTTTAAAAAAATCGTTCAAGCACTTACTAAAAATGCCGCGTTGAAGCCGCTTATTCTCCTTACGGAGTCCGCAAGCTGGGCTCGAACATCTTTCAGTTCCACGCCCAGCCGGATATTGGCGTCTCGGAGATCATTTTTCTCCTGCCTGACTCGCGTAAGCACGCGCTCGCCAGCATTTTCCTGTCGATCATCACGTGCTGCATTCATCGCCACGGCCTTTGGTCCACTCCGGGGCCACCTGCAACATCTATTGTTAGATTTGCATATATGCCGCATACTACCTGGCACCCGTATTCTTTGCAATGGAAACAAATGTTACCAAAGGGACCCTTCTCGGACTCCTTCAATGCGACAACAGCGGCCCCTAGCTGGGCCTTGCACTCTTCCAGCTCTTGAGACAATTGGGAATTCTTCTCCGTAAGAACCTGCACAAATAATGATCCTCAAATCAGTTGTGTCAACTGTTTCAGGTCTCAGGGGCTACTGATACATATAATCGTCAGATTTGCTTACCCGTATATCCCTTACATACTGGTCCATGGCTCTGGCTAGACCATTTTGAGCAGCACGGGTGTATGCATCTCCGGAATTGAAGGCATCAAATGCCTCTGGTGAGAAACAAGCATCACGGAGTATGGCCCGGCGACGCCTATGATTCATGGCGCTCTCCACTTTGCAATTTGTAGCGGATAGTCTGTCTGCATCCTCTGTAGGAGGAACATCCGGCGTCTTCCCCGCGTTAGCTTCCGCCTCTATGTCCGGCCCTGGAGCCCGACTGGTCGAGGCGTGATCTGCAGCCTCTTCGGATAGTGTCCAGCGAGCGTTTTTTCTGCTAAGAGACATGGACGTCATTATAAATTAAGAAAGACGACAACCATGGAGTGAGGTTTTGCATCATACCTCTCTGCCGACGTCTCCATCCTGACCGCCTTCCTTTTTGGCATACCCGGCTCCGGTGCCTCTTGTTGGCGAGTTGCTGCGGGTTCGGCACGGCGTCCCGAATGCCTTCCCTGTAAAACACCATACATGTATGATAGGTGAGGTGCATAAAAGGGGATCCTTTTTGGAGTTGGGATTTTGGTTTTTCTTACGTGCGACACAGGGAGTAGTCCAGGATAGTCGGCCGATATGGCCACCATGGCGTCGTCACAGCTCAGTTGATAGAATTGCATGTCTATCAGCTCGGCGAATATGTCCGGATCCTCCTCAAATCCGGGATCGAGGGCCCGGTCAGGGTCCTCCGATTGTGGAGGTGGGTTGTTGACCTCCCATACAGCTTTTCGCAGTTCCTACCGTGAAATGGCAAGGTGAGTACCTATGATGAAGAATGTGGGAAGGTTGGGAGTAAAGAGGTGCAACTCACCCAGCTTAGAGGGTTGTACATGGAGAATCCATCCTGTCGCTTAATACAGATGAACTCCTCTTCCTCTCCCTTGAACAAATCGGACAGAATTTTTGCGAAGGCAGCAGCGGAGTCCGGTCCCTTGCGCCCGCAACGGGTGGCATCATCTTCCCCGTTAAAGCACCACAGGGAGTGCCCTCGATATTGAACTGTCTGCACTCCCTGCATTATGCATATTGACATAACCTCGATTATTGTCAATCCTAATTGAGCAAACGCTTTAATCCGGTTCATCAGGTAAAGGACTTCTCTGTTGTCTTCCTCCTGGGGGCTCCGTGGGCGCCAGCTTCGGCGTTTCTTCAGAGGAGCATTGTTGAACTCAAGAAGACCCCGCCAAACAGGGTCTAGAAGGGGGACGTCCTCCATGTAAAACCACTCTGAAGGCCAGGCTTTGGACGTCTTCTTCGGAGTACCGGACAGGTATCCGGTCTCGGCGATGCGCCATATTTCGGCTTCGCCCACCTGATAAAGTGACCCCTTCTGTGTGTGGGGCACAAGGCAAAATAACCTTTTCCACAGATCGAAATGTGCCTCGCAGCCCAGAAACAACTCACAAAGGGCAACATAACCAGCGATGTGTAATATGGAAGCAGGGGTGAAATTATGCAGTTGGGGGCCGTAAAACTCCAGGAGCCCGCGGAGGAACGGATGAATTGGAAATCTGAGTCCCCTTAGTAAGTAAGGGACAAGGCATACCCGCTCCCCCTTAGAGGGACTGGGGAAGCTCTCCGCTTGCTCCCTGCCATTATAGGTGGTGAGCCCGGCTCGGACGGGGACCATATACGCTGGAGGGAGAAATCCCTGGGTCTGCAACTCTACTAATCGGCTCTGCGGGACGGAACACTTCTCCCAATCACCGGTCTTAGGGATACGGGGGCGGGAGGAGGAGCTACGTTGGTCGGCCATGATGGAATGGATTTTTTCGAGCGCGCTCCGATGGATTCTCGCCGTGGGAGGATGGTGTGGATTGGATCTAAGAATCCCCATCCCTCTAATAGATGATTTATTTACCTGGCTAGGGGGCGAATTTAAAAACGATGTGGCTCCTCGCATTCGCTCGGCGTGTGGAAGATAGCCCTTATTGGGCGCAGAATCCAAGAAGTCTAACATTTATGGCAGCTGGACACTACTTAGCAGATATTCAAGATTTGGAGAAGAACCCACCTTGCAATGCCGAAGACAATACTGCACGCCGGACTCATCGTCATTGAAGCCTAGTTCAGGGGCTACTGAGGGAGTCTTGGATTAGGGGGTCTTCGGACAGCCGGATATATCCTTTGGCCGGACTATTGGACTATGAAGATACAAGATTGAAGACTTTGTCCCGTGTCCGGATGGGACTCTCCTTGGCGTAGAAGGCAAGCCAGGCAATACAGATATGTAGATCTCCTCCCTTGTAACCAACTCTGTGTAATCCTAGCCCCCTCCGGTGTCTATATAAACCGGAGGTTTTAGTCCGTAGGACGACATACAATCATACCATAGGCTAGCTTCTAGGGTTTAGCCTCTACGATCTCGTGGAAGATCAACTCTTTGTAATACTCATATCATCAAGAACAATCAAGCAGGACATAGGGTATTACCTCCATCAAGAGGGCCCGAACCTGGGTAAACATCATGTCCCCTGCCTCCTGTTACCATCCGCATTAGACGGACAGTTCGGGACCCCCTACCCGAGATCCGACGGTTTTGACACCGACAGCGATGCTAGCTTGCATTTTGAGGAGGCCTAGAATCAAACTTGAAGTTCTCGGTGAAGCCATCTTCGTGAAGATCTTCTTCAGGACAGGGCATTGTGAGGATCTACCAGGACATCTGACGGTGTCCTAGACTAGGGGGTACTCACCGCGTCGTCTCCCGATCTATTAGATTGGGCCGAGGACCCCTGTGGCCGTATACTCATGGGCCAGTTCAGACGGCTACCGCATACAAGGAAGATTCCACAAGACTTGGCGATCAAGACAAGGACTTCTCCCCACCGGCGTATTCGGCTAGGACTCTTGTTATCCTAGGCCTCTGGTGCATTATATAAACCAAGGTCAGGCTAGTCGATAGACAATCAACTACATACACAATCATACCATAGGCTAGCTTCTAGGGTTTAGCCTCCTTGATCTCGTGGTAGATCTACTCTTGTACTACCCATATCATCAATATTAATCAAGCAGGAGTAGGGTTTTACCTCCATCGAGAGGGCCCGAACCTGGGTAAAACAAAGTGTCCCCTGTCTCCTGTTACCATCCGGCCTAGACGCACAGTTCGGGACACCCTACCCGAGATCCGCCGGTTTTGACACCGACATTGGTGCTTTCATTGAGAGTTCCGCTGTGTGATCGACAAAAGGATCGATGGCTCGCCTGCAGATCAACTGCGACTTCGGCATCTTCGTCACCAGCTCGACTGGTCACCCTGGTTCGACCAAGAATTGCGCCCTGTGTTCAGATCACCATGTCCGGACGAGGGCCTTCATCAAACATCAACTCCGATCTCTATCAAGATCATGGAGGAATCATCTATGGAGCTCGGGGGCTCAACGTCAACATTGCCCTCAAGCGACCGTGCTGTTTTTCTGGACAGCAAACTCGTATCTGCCACCACCACCTCCTCGAGTATCACTTTGACGATCACTTTGGTGGAATTGTGCGGAACTGAGTCTACAACAACCCTGAAAAATTTCGTCGAGTTCCGATGGAGGAATCTCTGGCAATCCACGATTAACCGGTGCCCTGTCAAATCTGGACGTGAATTTGGATGAGTTTAGGGCGTTGTGTCCAGCTTCTAGCTCGGACGTACTTTGGAAGATCCAACCGTTGATCGGCTGCGGAATTCCTATATCTACCACCTCTCAAAATTTCGGCTCGATCCGATCGTCCAAACTCTGGGAACCTTCCGATTAGTGCATCACTTTTCGGATTTGTTTTCTGCGCGAAAACGAATCCGACCCGAGTTCATCTTTTTTATGAACAGGATTTCGGACATCCCTTTTGAAGGAAGTTTTGTATGGGGTATTGTGTTTTGTTCCCGAACACATCCCACTAACTGTAAGATCTTTTTGAACATGATCTTCAACATCATGCTGGTGTCAAACCAGTCCGGCAATATTGCTCCACGGCTGCCGACCTGCGCTAAGACACGGCGTCACTTTGTTGAGCCAAGCTCAACTTCTTCGGATCATCATCTCGGCAAGCCAAACAAGAGTCCGGCATCGCGAAGGATAAATCATCACCAACATCGCCGCCCCACGGATTACACGGGGCGGGCATACCGGCATCGCCGCACGGTTGCTTCATCAAGCCGGCATCGACCACGTCACGACCTGCATCGTCAGGGCCGCACTATCGCTTCTTCGAGCTGGTGTCCATCACGCCGACCTACTTCGACTCATCGGCTGACATCGGGGCTTCGACATCTCGGCTGGACCAGGGGCTTCGCCATCTCTTCATCAACCTACTCCGGACACTTCGGCGTCACTAGCCGACCAGCTCCGTCACGTTAGTTGGGCCGAGGGCTTTGCCTCGGCGAGCCAACCTTTGTCAGCATTGCCATGCCGTTATTTTATTGCCCATCAGGCAATGGGTGTGCGGATCGAGTCCCAATTTTGGGAATCACCTTTCTTCGGATTGATACAACAAATAAACCAGGTGCTATCAATCCCTAATATTTTTACTTGTTTGGGTTCATTTTTCCCAAGGAATTATTACTCTGATTTGTCCATCATATGTACACAGGTCTATCAAATGGTAGCCGCATTCATGATAGTCGCATGGTGGTTCGGTCAATTTCCGTACATAGTCCAGTGAACGCCGCATCCGGAGCTCGGACCGACCTGCGAATTCAGGCTTTGCCACGCCTTTACCGCATCACGCCGACGCCCTGCATCGACATTGACTTTGGTGCCAGGCCATATTTCTTTTATTACTCACTTTGTATAAATTATCTATTATGCAACATTTTTTTTAATTATCATTATTACTATTATCTCCGGTTTGCACTATTTTTTGTGCACAGGAAAATGATCCGGGGACTTCGGCGTCACTCTGCCGGTCTGCATTGACCGTGCTATGTCACCACTTCGGCGTGTCGAGCTCTCCGCTCCGCCACCTCAGGACCAGCTTGGGGGATGGAACCTTGCCCCGCATCAAGCTCGGACCACGTCATCAATACCGAACACATTAATCAGCTAAGTCGCTTTCATGCTCAAAGCTTTAATTTCTAACTTGTGTTCTGTTCGACCAAGCATTATACTTTTTTGGAAAAAAGTTGCTTGTATTTTTTTTTCCAAACTTTGTTTGTGACGCATAAATTCAAATACCCCATTTACTTGGGGGCTTCCTTTATGAAGCTTTTCCTGTTGCATGTGATTATACTTGTACGGCTTCGTTCCTTGTTCATGTATTATGCCACAATATGCACCACATTGACTTAAGCGATTTGCAAGCTGGGTTGCCTCACTCCTGTGTTTACCCCTACGTTCTCGATTGTTCGCCTAGGGAGTAAAGGGAGCACCTCTGCGATTGTCACAATCGGGTCGCCCGAGCCGGACCTCAGACTGGGTGAAGCCGAAATCTAGCGCTCTTATAGTTATTCAATGATGGTCGGCACACAACGGAACCCATGAGTACAAAAAATCTATTGCACAAGTCTCATAATAACAATGACCACCAAAGAAAGGTATCGGTGGGGGTACTATTTTCTTCGAAGATGCTTCTTACACTTCACGGTAATATAGCATAAGTTCCCTGAGCGCGCTTTGTCTGTTATAGCCTTATGGCCTGATTGCCTGGTTACTGGAAACAACGTCGATATTCTCGACCGATGGAGTACATAACACTTTTTGGTCCTTGACCGAAGAGGGAGAAGCTGACGGTCGGTTAAGACGCGTTTAAAGTTCGGTTGAACATAGATATGATATAAGTACTTCGGTACATGCAATCATTCTTTCACCCAAGTCACTTGGGGGCTCTTAAATTTGTATGAGCTATTTTATAGTAAATGTGTTTTCTTCTTGATCGTTGCAAAGTCTTTTTCTATCGCTCCTTTTTCGACGTGAGTGTGTGGTCAATAGCCAGCCGTAGGCTGACCCGCTTGAAGTCTTGAGATCGGATGTGTAATGTTAAAGCACGACAGAAGCACTCTTTTTTTCTAAGACCAATTTTCGGATTGGCACCGAACACTTGATATTGTTCGGATGTCATGTTTTTACTGACGTTTCTTGGTTTTCCAAGCTTTTTGGCACTTATAAACTATTTGTGCTTTTCCAGCATTAGTCTCGCAGTGCAACGCCGGACACCTTTTGGGATTCGGCAAAAACATTCTCAGATATTGCTATATATGCATCGGTTTCGAATTGTGTCTTCGGTCAATAGTTGGGTTGCCCGGCTCCTGCACTTGCTTCCTACATTCCATTTTGTTCGGCTAGGCGTGCAAAGGGAGAACCACTGCGATTGTGCTTCCAGCTCACATGGTTAAGCACCTTAGTGGAGAAAGCCGAAAACTGACTGTCACAATAAGCGTAAACTGGTCAGCGATCTGATGACTATGACGGGCCATTCATAACATTGGCTGAAGTGTTTACGGCTTGACCTCGACTGTCGCCGAACACTACCGGGGGCTATTAACTGGCCTCCCAAACTAAATCCTCGATATTTTGCTCTTACATTCGAGCTGAGGTTTCATGATCATGCTTAGCATGACAACCCAAAGAAAGGAACCGATAGCGGGACTATTTTCTTTGGAATACATTTCTTCTGTTAAACAGTAATATAACATATCTCTCTGCGTACCTTTGTTTATAAAACCATGTGGCCAGATTGCCTTGTTTGTCGTAAATCTTTGCCCTCATAAAGGCTTTATAAAGTAGGACAAACACTCCTCGGCTACTGGCCAAGGAGGTGGAAGCTGATGGTCGGTCAACAAAGTTTTGTACAATGAGGATCCGAGCATTAATGACGTAAAGTACTTGGATACATAGAGTCATTACACATAATTTGTGATTTTACTATGGATATTGATCCTTAATTCGGCCACCCGTGCCCGCATTAAGGCTCGGGGGCTACTGGGCTTCGGGCTTATTATTTACAAATATTAAAGGGGCACATCGATCCCCTGATCTGGTGTTGCCACCCGACTAGTGTCTCGGGGGCTACTGCATTGCTTGTCCAATGCGGAAAATTTTATGTGCAATATAGTTTCCGAGGAGATTTTGATCCTCAGGTTGGTCGGCCGCACCCAACCAGAGTCTCGAGGACTGAGCACGCCGCTTTTAGTGACCCGAAGTATTTTGCCGAGCTTGGACTTGATCCTCAGGCCGATTTTGCAAATCAACCTGAGTCTCAGCGGCTACTGGGATCAGCGGTCTTATGTCATCCTTCATGTGCATCTCGGTTTTTCGACCGATACACACCTTGAAGGCTACTAAAAATCGGCCCATAGTCGGGGTGGTGCACCACCTCGGAAGCAGTCCGGCATAAAGCTCGGGCGCTAGTGGCTGGCTCCATAGAGGGCATTTCCGGCATTAAGCTCGGCTAAACTCCTTCAACTTTTTTGAACCAAGGTGATATGACACCTCAGATATAGTCCGGCATTGGAGCCTGGACACAATCCGGCGTTGGAGCTTGGATATATTTCGGCGTTGGAGCTCGGATATACAGTCCGGCGTTAGAGCTCAGATACATAGTCCGACGTTGGAGCTCGAATACATTCCGGCGCTAGAGCTGGGAAGCGGTCCGGCATTGGTGCTCAGCTGCAAAAGATACCTCGAATGCAGTCCGGCGTTGGAGCTCGGACGCAAGAGGGCCCTGCCTCCCGGGAACAACTTCAAACCCGAGGTGTGGCATAAAAATAAACAAGGCATTGATAAAGGCCGGAAACTTAAAGGGGCTCCTCGGATACTCGACGTGTAAACTCGTCGAATGCATTTCGGCGATCCTCAAGATCGAAGATAAAGAAGATTTGTTGAACCAATTTTCAAGACCGGCAACCGAACATGAAGAATAGTTCAGAAGAATCGAGGAGCGTCCCTAACTTGAAGACCGGTTCAGGGGGCTACTAACGGTGTCCTGGACTAGGGGGTACTCACCACGTCGTCTCCCGATCTATTAGATTGGGCCGAGGACCCCTGTGGCCGTACTCTCATGGGCCAGTTCGGAAGGCTACCGCATACAAGGAAGATTCCACAAGACTTGGCGATCAAGACAAGGACTTCTCCCCACCGGCGTATTCGGCTAGGACTCTTGTTATCCTAGGCATCTGGTGCATTATATAAACCGAGGCCAGGCTAGTCGACAGACAATCAACTCCATACACAATCATACCATAGGCTAGCTTCTAGGGTTTAGCCTCCTTGATCTCGTGGTAGATCTACTCTTGTACTACCCATATCATCAATATTAATCAAGCAGGAGTAGGGTTTTACCTCCATCGAGAGGGCCCGAACCTGGGTAAAACAAAGTGTCCCCTGTCTCCTGTTACCATCCGGCCTAGACGCACAGTTCGGGACCCCCTACCCGAGATCCGCCGGTTTTGACACCGACATTGTGAGGATCTACCAGGACATCCTACAGGCTTCATTTGCAACAAATGAGTTCTTGGTGGCCAAGTTGCGAATTTGATTGATATCCACCAAGAGACTCTGCATCTGACGCTTCAACCAGTCATGATGCCGATCCTACTTTTGATGTAAAGCCACTAGAAGATCACGGTCATTGAGGACATGAGGACGCTTCTGAGGCCTTTGAGCTATGGTGCTTGCAGTGGCTTCAGTATTGGCTCGGTGTGGTATGCGCAGGTTGCCAGCCAGATGATATGCAGGAGTTGCAGCATTGGGCACATGAATCCCTTCAATGGGTTGCGTGAAGCTCTAAAATTATGCATTCTTAAGGTGGAGTGGCTTCTTGGCAGGCTCGGGGTAGATGGCTTCAATAGACATATCAACTTCGGGCAGAAAAACAATATGGTTGTGCGCTGAAGGCTGATAGTCAATGGTTGAATGAAGCTTAATCAAGCGTATCACCCATGGAGCATAGAATTTCAGACCAAATAGATCAATCCTAGAAGCAACAAGTTGTCTGATGAAGAAATCATGAGTGTTGAATCTGATGCCATTGATAATATAGAATACCATAGTCTTCATAGCACCTTCAAGTTTAGCTTCAGAAGAATCTCTTTTGATGGGCCAGAGAGTACGCCTCAGAATGTGGTACATTGTGCGTGGCAAGTACTCTAGGTCCTTGACAAAGAACTCCTTTGGGTATTCGGCGTCTTGTGGCAATGGCTTCATCATGCTAAGCATGCGGCTCATATTTGGCTATGGCTTCTGAAAAATGCTCTGCAGCTCATTCTGATGAAGCTGACAGCCAGGTTCGTATAAATCACCTAGAGTGGGTAGGGAAGTAAGCTCGATGATATCTTGAGCTTTGGCTTCGTGATGTACATCACCTGTCATCCACTCAAGGATCCAAGTCTTCAGATCCCTGTTGTAGCCTCGAATATGGAGAGTAGCATAGAACTGTAGCAGAAGCTCTTCGCTCCAATGCTCCTTCTTAGTCACGAAGGGCAGAAGACGAACATCTCTAAAGCAGTCAAGGGCCTCTTCAAGACATGGCAGACCAGCCATAGCATCACAATCCAGACGCTTGTGCGAAAAAAATACGGTCTTGGTTGTACAGGATGCAAGAGTAATAGATTCGCTGCAAATGTCTCCAAAATCTATCAGAGGTGATCTTGGGCTTCGTGTAGGGGTTCTTGGCGCTGTCAAAGAAAGTATTGTGCTCTCTGAAGCTGAGCACTCTGAATGAACCCTGGGTTATGACAGCACTTGGAAGCCTTGGTAGACGTGGCTTTGGCTTCTGAACTTGAGGCCTCTGCTCCACATGATAGTCATATTGTGGCCCGGGAGCAGTTGGTGGAACCATAATTGGCCATCTGACAGTCACCAATTCGCCACGCTTGAATGCACGTTCCATAGTATGTGGCCTTGTAGGAGGAACGACGCCATCAAAAGTGATTGGCGTCATAGTGGTGTCAGCATACACATTGGCTTCGGGCTCCACATTATCTACAGCCATGATGGAGTCATTGGCCTCAGTGGCGTTGTTGGTGACAGCCTTAGTGTTTTCAACCTCCATCTGTTCAACTAGACCTTTCATTTCGCAGGCTTCGCAAGGGCCTCAGTGTTTTCAACCTCCATCAGTGTTGCGCTTCTTCTTTTGGAATGCTTGACATGGAGACCTGTGGCCTGAGGCCCTTGCGAATCCTGTGAAATGCTGGTGACGCCTTTGGAGAAGGAGTGGTCTGTCCCATGTAGTATTCATCATCAAGTACCGAAGAAGTAACTTGAGAAGGGGGAGTTCGTGGTGTCTCATCCTGCACTGGGTGTCTTATTGTTGGCGCTCGGCCCATGAGTCAACTTGAGCAATTGGCGTCAATGGACGACCAATGCTAATAAGTTCACTGCTCATGGGAGAAGGCATTGATACTGACTGGGGCTCGAGCTGAGGAAGGACTTCATCATCATGCACATTGTCTTCATGACCAAAGCTGCGTTGGGGTCAACAGCTGGAACTTCTTCACTCTCTGGAGCTTCTGTGGAAGCAGGCTCATGAATCACAAGGTGACGTTCTTGGTTGGTTGAAGAAGGAAGAGCAACTGAGATAGGTTCAACTATGAGGGGCTCTAGGGCAGCAGCATGCTCTTTCTTTGAAAACTTTGAAATCTTTGTCTTAAATTTCTTCTTGGAGGGAGCATCATCAGAGGTGTCCTTGAGCTTCCTCTTCTTGGCTTCGGCCTCGGCTTGCCTTGTCTTCTTCATTTCTTAAGCTGCTGAGTGGACCTTTGGCTTCGAGCCAGTAATGCTGGCAGGGAAGACAATGCTTGGTCGATCATGTCGTTGAGCTTCAGCAGACATCTTCTTTTGCTTGGCAGCCATCCTAGGGTCAATGCAAGGACGCCAAGTTCCTTTCTCTTCTCAGCTTCATTATGTGCTTGAACACATTTCTACACATAGTACTTCATGTGCTCGCATGAGCCTTTGGCTTCTTCATGCTTCTTGTAGAATTCAGCCTTGAGATCATGCAACATCTTCTTGAAAATCTGCACATTAGCCACACTTAGCTTGGCCATGTGCTTCTTGATAGGCGCCTTCTCATGGTCAATCTTGTTCTTGAGCTTGACAATTTTCTGAGCTAAGGCCAATTCATTTGCAATAGCTCCATGAAATGTGACGCTAATGTCCACGGGCAGCTGCAGGTCATCAATACTGATGCTCTGGTCGTCAAACCATTCATCGATGAAGTTGTTCAAAATATCAACAACAAAGAGGGGTAGATCATTGAATATCTCCGCCTCTTGCTTGCTTTTGATCAACATCTCTAGAGCTTCATCACCAAGATCTTCATCACTGGACAGATCAATGGTGTCTTCCTCGTTGCGCAGAACGGCAGCAGGAGTCAGGTCATGCCCAGAAATCTTCTTGGGCTTCTTGGTCTTCTTGGTCCTCTTGGAGACACAAGACAAGACTTCAGACTACACACTGGGCTCAGGAGGTACAACCTTCAATGGCTTCACGGTCGAAGTGGTTGGTGCAGCAGAGGGAGTTGAAGCTTTTGACTTCTTCTTCTGCTTTGGTGGTGCAGGAACATCTTCAGAGTCTGCATCATCAGCAGAGTGATCCACGGTGGCCCTCTAAGCATCAATGTGATAGAGGAACCCATCAAAGCTAGTGAATGTGCCGATGACATTGGGATTGGCTTCACGTGAGCCATCCTGTATTGGAGCAGACGGGCCAGTATTGAAGTTGAGTCCGAGCTCCTTTCTGTTCTTGGCAGCTAACTCCTTTGCAAACTGATAGTTGCGCTTGAAGATATTGTAGTCATGACACCATAACAAAGATGATGGGTCGGCATTTTCAGGTTGCGGTCCTCTGAACATGCAAGGATATAAGCCTTGGTCAATAGCTTCAGGCTTGGACTTGGGTTGCAGATTCTTCTAGAGAATGTCGCCCCACGAGCGTTTGATGGCGTTCTTCTCAGCATATTCAGTAGTGACGAAGATGTACTTGAACCATTGTTCTGCCCAATATCTTTGGATCCATTGGATCTGGGTTTTGCGCTGATTGTAGTTCTCCTCTGGATCGGTCTTGTACATTTCATACAGATCCGGAGGCAGATCCAGGGCTGTATTTCCACGGCAGTGCCTGCCACCCTTCCTAGCAGATTTCTCAGTGGCCATGATATTCAGACAGATAGGATTCAGAATAGTGAAAGGCTTCTGTCTACTTGTCAAGCAAGAACTAGCTTCAGGGGAGTGAATATGACGCTGTAAGAATTCTGCAAATGAATGCAGACTATGAGGACCAAGGGATTCTTCCACAGACATGTATGTGTGACAGTATTAGAGATGCGAGGGAAGGGGAAGAGGTCATATGCATTCTCAGAAGATTTTGAAGATAAATCAGTTTGAAGACATTGACCTCATAGTATGAAGACATTCACTTATTGGAAGTGAGCTGGTTCCACATTTGTACGAATCCATGAATAAGTAGAAGTGAGGAATCTAACTAGTTATGAAGCATAAGTGAATATAATTTGCAAGATATGAGATTCAGAAAGAGATAGAGATAGATTTGGAAGAGTAGAAACCACTTTTGGTTGAAGTGGATGGATTTGACAGATGAAAAAGACTGAAAAAAGTGAGATTTATTTACCCCAAACGAACTGCTCGACGAGGCAGAAAGGGAGGCCGAGCAGTCCAATCTCCCGCGCCCTAACTCGGCGGCGGAAGACACCTACGGCGGTGATGGAGAAGACAAGGTCCGCGGCCAGCGTGAGGACGGCGTCGAATAGGTCGCGACATCTAAGTGCTTCGTCTCCGGCGTCGACGCGAGCTAGCAGTGGCGCTAGGGTTTGAGTGAGGTGGCGAGGTGGAAGAGGAGATAATGATCATGCGTGGATGTATATTTATAGGGTAAAGGGTTGCGCAACATAGTTACGTAGGTGCCGCTGGCGGTTCACATCTAATGGACACATGGCATGCATGCAACTCATTGAAAGTTGTTCCATGTTCCCACGCACTCCTGGTTTGTTTGGTGGTCGTTCCGGCTTCTCCAATATCCATACAAAAGAGATATAGCATTAAAAGCAGTTTTAAATGTGTGTCTCTATATCTTCGGCTGACAAGGACGCAGTGAAGACATTAGACACGTTTCAACAGAATGCATATGACTAGATAGACATAATTTGAGGAAGAAGCATAGAAGGGGTTAGGGTCCGATCACATTCACTTAGTTCAGAAAATGGCAAATTTGAAGACATAGCTATAAGTGAATGCTGTAGATGACAGAACACGTATATATATATATATATATATATATATATATATATATATATATATATATATATATATATATATATATATATATATATATATATCATAAAAGGACCAAATCAACATTGCAAAGATAAACCTTAAAGTCAAATCAATGTTGAAGATAAACCAAATGCGAAGATAATGAAATCATGACGCCAAAATAAAATTTTCAAGAAAGTTTGGTGGTGGCGTTACCCACCGTATAGGAAGTATTAGACCCAGACATGGCGCACAATTATCGTGGCGCTCCGAAGTCAAATTCTGATTTAATGTATTCACACTTAGAGTGTATGTCTTCATTGATTGAAGATATACGTTACTTTGTGTGTTTCACATCTAAGTCATCAACATGCATAAGCATTAGGATGTGTGTCTAATCACAGGACATTTGAGGATTCTAAGATAGTTAGCTCACACCGCAACTTGCAAAACCTTTTCTCATCCAAGGGCTTTGTGAAGATATCTGCCAACTGCTCTTTAGTGTTGACATGAATGATATCAATATCTTCCTTCATGACATGATCTCTGAGAAAGTGTTGACGGATCTGAATGTGCTTTGTCTTCGACTGTTGAACTGGGTTGTTGGCAATCTTGATGGCGCTTTCATTGTCGCAGTAAAGTGGCACATGTTTCAGGTGGATGCCATAGTCCTTGCGAGTTTGCTTCATCCATAGAAGCTGAGCGTGGCAAGATCCAGCAGCAATGTATTCGTATTCAACAGTGGAGAGTGATACACCGTTCTGCTTCTTTGAAGACCAATAGACAAGAGATCGTCCAATAAAGTGACATGTGCCTGATGTGGACTTACGATCAACCTTTTCACAAGCATAATCAGCATCTGAGAATCCAACTAGATCAAACTCTAAGCCCTTTGGATACCATAATCCTAATGTTGGGGTGTAAGCCCAATATCGAGGAATTCACTTCACAGCTAAGTGTTGCGATTCCTTTGGTGCCGCTTGGAATCGGGCACACATGCAAACGCTAAGCATTATATCAGGCCTAGATGCACATAAGTAGAGTAAAGAACCAATCATGGAGCGATATACCTTTTGATCGAACTCTTTACCATTGTCGTCGGGGCCCATCTGGCCTTTGGTTGGCATTGGCGTCGTGTACCCTTTGCAGTCTTGCATTCCAAACTTCTTTAGGCAATCTTTGAGGTATTTTTCTTGTGATATGAAGATGACATTACTCTACTGATAGATTTCAAGACCAAGGAAGAATTTCAGCTCACCCATCATGGACATCTGATGTTGCTCTTGCATCATATGCCCAAAATCATCACTATACCTCTTGTCAGTGCAGCCAAAGATGATGTCATCCACATAGATTTGGCATACAAATAGTTCACCATGTCTTCGTGAAGAGGGTGGGATCTAGAGAACCAGGTTTGAAGCCTTTGCTCTTCATGAAGTCTTTGAGCGTGTCATACCAAGCGTGAGGTGCTTGTATGAGGCCATACAGTGCCTTGTTAAGCTTGTATACAATATCAGGACGCTTTGGGTCTTCAAAACTAGGTGGTTCTGCAACATACACTTCTTCTTCAATCTTGCCATTGAGAAAGGCACTCTTTACATCCATTTGGTATAGAAGAATGTTGTTGTGGTTGGCATAGGCGATCAGTATGCGAATGGCTTCAAGCCTAGACACAGGAGCAAATGTTTCATCGAAATCAATCCCTTCAACTTGTGTGTAACCTTGAGCAACGAGACGAGCCTTGTTTCTGACAACATGACCATGCTCATCTTGTTTGTTGCGATATATCCATTTGGTACCGATGATGTTGTGCTTGCTAGGATCTGGACGCTTTACAAGCTCCCATACATTGTTCAGCTCAAACTATTGAATCTCTTCTTGCATAGCTTGAATCCATTCAGGTTCCATGAAGGCTTCGTCAACTTTCTTGGGTTCAGATATAGAGACAAATGCAAAGTGCCCACAAAAATTTGATAGTTGTGTTGCTCTTGAACGAGTGAGTGGACCAGGTGTGTTGATGCTATCAATTATCTTCTCAATTTGTACTTCATTTGCAACACAAGGATGAATTGGATGAAGATTTTGCCCTTGCTGAACATTGTCTTCATTTTCAGCATTGACTTCAGGTTGAATAGTGTCTTCAGGCTGATTAGATGCAGAAATGATGATTTTTCCACTTCAGCCTGTGCATCTGAAGGTATGATTTCTCGAGTACCCATAAGCTTGATAGATTCACTTGGTGTAGCTTCATCTAGCACATTTGGCAAGTGCTCTCTTTGCGAGCCGTTAGTCTCATCGAACCGCGCATCCATAGTTTCAACCACTTTGTAGTGAAAGAGGTTGAAGACTTTGTAGGAGTGTGAGTCCTTCCCGTAGCCAAGCATAAAACCTTCATGTGCTTTCGGTGCAAATTTTGAAGTGTGATGTGGATCCTTGATCCAGCACCTAGCACCAAATATCTGAAATAGTTGACGTTTGGCTTCTTACCAGTCAGGAGCTCATATGATCTCTTCTTTAGGAACTTGTGAATATAAACACGGTTGATGACGTGGCATGCAATATCAATGGCTTCAGGCCAGAATTTTCTTGGAGTCTTGTACTCATCAAGCATCATTCTTGCCATCTCAATAAGGGTTCTATTCTTGTGCTCCATGATGCCATTCTGTTGAGGTGTGTATGGAGCCGAGAACTCATGTGTGATGCCCAATGTATCAAGATAAGTGTCGAGGTTGGTGTTCTTGAATTCTATGCCATTGCCACTTTTGATGTGCTTGATCTTGATGCCATAGGTGGTCATGGCACGATTGGTGAATCGTCTGAAGACATCCTGCACTTCAGTCTTGTAGAGAATTATGTGCACCCATGTATATCTCAAGTAATTGTCAACAATGATGAAACCATAGAGGCAAGCAGTGGTAGTAAGGGTAGAGTAGTGAGTAGGGCCAAACAAGTCCATGTGAAGCAGTTCGAACGGACGAGTCATCATCATGATTGTCTTCGAGGGATGCTTGGCCCTAGTCATATTTCCAGCTTCACAGGCACCGCATAGATGATCCTTCTTAAACTTGACGCCCTTGATGCCTATGACATGCTTCTTCTTCGCGAGAGTGTATAAGTTCCTCATGCCCGCATGCCCTAGCCTCCGATGCCAGAGCCAGCAATCTCAAACTTTTGCTAGAACACATGCAGCCAGCTGTGGTACTACGAAGAAATCTACCATATACAGATCGTCCTTTCGATATCCTTCGAAGACTAGAGATTTGTCTGATTCCATAAGAACAGGGAAACGATATTTTCCAAATATCACAATCATGTTCAGGTCACAAAGCATTGAGACAGACATTAAGTTGAAACCAAGGGATTCAAAAAGCATCACTTTATCCATGTGCCGATCCTTTGAGATTGCAACTCTACCTAGGCCCAATACCTTGCTTTTACTAGAGTCAACAAATGTGATGTGACTTTTGTCAAACGGACGTAGGGTTGAATCCATAAGAAGACTTCGATCACCAGTCATGTGGTTAGTGCATCCACTGTCCATGATCCACTTAGAAGACATTGGTTTCGTACCCTACACTACAGTTTGGGGGATAGGCTTCACCAAGGGAAATGTGAAGCATAAACATTTGACGAACAAGCATATTATCAAAGTTCAGATCCTTGTTAGGGTAGATAGGGTGCTTGTCAAGAAATCCTGGGACGAAATACATATAGTAAGACCATTTTGGCATTTTATCTTGCGTCTCACAAGATGTTTTAGGTCCCCAGCTTAAGCATCAGAAGCCTTTGATTTACGGCTGGAGACCTTTCCCTGCAAAAGAGAATTAATTTTTCTTAACCACCCACATATTCAGGGGTGGCTTAGAAGCAATGAGTCTAAGTGCATCATCTGAGAACTTTGGCTTTGGAGCCCTAGCAAATAGCCTTGCAGGATCTGAATAATACTCATAAGAATAAGTTGAAAAGTTCTTGGTCTTTTGAACATAGCGGTTTGATGAAGCACGCTCGTATTCATAAGTCTGAGTATGGTTTCCCTGCAAAACATTGGTTTTAGGGTGATCCTGGTGGGTCCTCTATTTGTATGAAGCCTTTGGACCATATGAAGCCTTTGGTCTAGGATTTGTCTTCTTCCCAGGTGGTGTCCTAATGACATTCATAGGAAGCTTCTCAAGACAACTTTTGGGCACCCAAATCTTATTCAAAGGTGGTCCATTCCTGCAGTTAGTACCAATATACCTAGCAAACACTTCACCATTATGATTCTTAAACAGTTTATAGTTCGCATCAAGGGATTCATCAATGATAATCGGGTTAGCACAAGTGAAGCAAGATAAGGTAGATGGGTCCACTGAAGGACCCTTTGCAGCAACCCATGTGGTTTCGGGGTACTGCTCAGGCTTCCAATATGAATCATCAACATTCATTTTCCTCTCGAACCCAACACCCTATTTCCTAGGGTTTCGGTTCAGAATCTGTTTCTTGAGGACATCACATAGTCTCTGATGCCCTTTGAGACTTTTGTACATCCATGTTTCAAGCAATGTCTTCAACCTAGCATTCTCATCAGCAATAGTAGTAGTATTCTTAGAAGAGGGGTTAGTTACCACATCAGCAGTTGAAGATATAGGAACAGTAGCAGCAGTAGAGCATTTAGCAACATAGACGGTGTTATCACGCTCAAGACATTTTAAACATGGTGGATCAAAGTCTTCCTAAGCGGTACTGATCTGTTGAGCGTGAAGTGACTCGTTCTCCTTTTGAAGATCTTCATGAGACGCTCTCAGGTTCTCAAGTTCTTGCTTCCTTTGAAGATAATCATAGGAAAGCTTCTCATGAGTAGCTGAGAGTGTTTCATGACGACTTTCAAGTTCTTCGTACTTAACGTGAAGATTTTTAATGTCTTCAATTAAGTACTGAGTTTGAATCATTTACGCGTCCAACAAGTCATCGCTTTGTCTAGCAACTTTTTAATATGTTCCATAGCATTTTGTTGTTCCATTGCAATTTTAACAAGTGTTCTGTAGCGAGGTTTAGATTCACATTCAGAGTCATCTTCACTAGATGTTTGAAAGTAAGCATCACGTGAGTTTACCTTGGCACCACATCCCATGAAGCAGTAGGTTGGAGCGGAGTCATCCTTATCATCAACATTAGCGTCGGTGACGAGTCCATTGTCTTCGGTGTTGAAGATGGACTTGGCGACATAAGCTGAAGCTAGAGCTAGGCTTGCCACGCCTGAATTGGGCTCCTCCTCAGACTCCACCTCCGCCTCCTCAGAAGCAGACTCCTCCTCTGAATCCATCTCCTTGCCAACAAACACACGAGCCTTGCTTGATGACCTGTTCTTGTGTGATGAAGACTTTGAAGAAGACTTTGAGGATTTCTTCTTCTTCTTGTCATCAGAATTATATTCCTTGCTCTTCTTCTTCTTATTGGTCTCATTGTTCCATTTTGGACACTCAGAGATGTAGTGACCAGGTTTCTTGCATTTGCGGCATGTTCTCTTCTTGTGGTCACGAGTGGAAGCTTCATCGTTTCTTGAGCTGGATCTTTAAGTCTTTTTGAAACCTTTCTTCTTGGAGAACTTCGGGAACTTCTTCACGAGCATAGCTAGCTCCTTTCCAATGTCTTCAGGATCCCCAGAACTGCAGTCAGATTCTTCTTCAGATGAGGACACAACCATTGCCTTCAAAGCCCGGGTTAGGCCATAGTTGGGGCCATAGATATCTCTCTTCTCAGATAACAGGAACTCATGTGTGTTGAGACTCTCAAGTATGTCAGATGAATCGAGATCTTTGAAGTCAGGACGTTCTTGAATCATCAGGGCCAGGGTGTCAAATGAGCTGTCAAGTGATCTCAAGAGCTTCTTGACGATTTCGTGCTTGGTGATCTCAGTGGCGCCAAGTGCTCGAAGCTCATTTGTGATATCGGTGAGACAATCAAATGTGAGTTGGACATTCTCATTGTCGTTTCTCTTAAAGTGGTTGAAGAGGTTGCGAAGAACATCAATCCTTGAATCTCTCTGAGTTAGGACGCCTTCCCAGACCAGCGTCGCAGTTTCCAGTGCACTCACACGGCCGTACTGTCCTTTGGTCAGATGACCATAGATGATGTTCTTGGCAGGCGAATCCAGTTGAATGAACCTCCTGACATCAGCAGTGGTGACACCTTCACTGACCTTGGGAACGCCATTCTTGACGACATACTAGAGGTCGACATCAATGGCTTCAAGATGCATGCGCATCTTATTCTTCTAGTAGGGGTAATCAGTGCCATCGAAGACTGGGCATGCAGCGGAGACCTTGATTATCCCTGCATTCGACATAGCTAAAACTCCAGGTGGTTAAATCGAATCACACAGAACAAGGGAGCACCTTGCTCTGATACCAATTGAAAGTGCTAGTTATCGACTAGAGGGGGTGAATAGGCAATTTTTATGAATGTCTTCAAAACACGAGGTCTTTGAAGATAAACAGTAGAAATGAACCTATTGATATGCAGCGGAAGGAAGACTACACTAGACAAGCCATAGTCAAGTAAGCAAAGAAGTGAAAGCACAAAGACTATCAGCAGCTAGGTAGTATGGATCAGGATAGAAGACAGTATGAAGCCAAACAGTAAATAGTCAAACAGATCAGACAAGCAGGCAATGACTTCATGAAGACAAACTATAAAGTAAAGGGAAGTGGAGGATAGAACCAGTTGCTTGGTGAAGACAAGGATTTGGTAGACCAGTTCCAGTTGTTGTGACAACTGTACATCTGGTTAGGGAGGCTGAGATTCAACTTAGAAGACCGTGTCTTCACCTTATTCCCCTTGAGCTAAGGACACCCAGTCCTCGCCCAGTCACTCTAGTAAGTCTTCAAGGTAGACTTCCAAACCTTCACAGACTTTGTTCACTGGCGATCCACAATGACTCTTGGATGCTCAGAACGCAATGGCTAACTAGTTGGAGGATTCACAGTGCTCAAGTGTAACAAGTCTTCAGGTCATGTAGACAGAAAGACTTCAGTGATGCCTAACACTCTTTGGCTCTGGGTGTTTTGGGCTTTGTCCTCGCACGGATTTCTCTCTCAAATGCTTCGGAGGTGGGTTGCTCTCAAATGACAAAAGTCGTGCACTAAATCTAAGCAGCCACCAATTTATGGTGTAGGGGGTGGGCTATTTATAGCCAGGAGGCAACCCGACCTGATTTGCCCGAAATGACCCTAGGTCACTAAGGAACCGACACGTGTCCAATGGTCGGATTTCAAACACATGCGTCAGCTTGATTTGGGCTACAAGTAAAGCTGACTCATCCAGCTCTGGATAAGATTTGCTCTCGTTGTCTTCGCTCGAAGACATAGGATGTTGGTTGAGCATCACTTCAGTCACTCTGACTTTGTTCACTTGGACCCCACTTAACAGTACGGTGGTTCCTATGACTCAACAAAGAAGAAAAGGAAACTACGAAACAACTATGTCTTCACACTCCATAGTCTTCACATGAATGTCTTCTCATGTCATAATCTTCACTGTGAATGTATTCACAAGCCACCATTGTCTTCAATGTCTTCACACATTTTTAGGGATCATCTCTGGTAGGTAAACCAAATCAATAAGGGACTACTACATGTGTTATCTTCCAATTCTCACAAACACATTAGTCCCTCAACCAAGTTTGTCGTCAATACTCCAAAACCAACTAGGGGTGGCACTAGATGCACTTACACGAACGGTTCCAGAGACTTGTTCTCTCGCACGCCGATACATGACGGTGTTTAGGATAGAGTAGACTACGGTGGCGGCACAAGTTGCGAGATGAGGCAAAACCCTAGGTGTTTTCATTGTGTCTTTGGCCTTGGCCGGTAACAGTATATATAATAGGACCATATGCGGTATCGGGTCGCGATCATGATCTCAAACTGACTTGGTTTCTAAGTCATATACTTACTAGAAAAGAAATAATTAACTTGTCTTCCAATACATCAAAAAATAAAATGGCAAAAGGAAGTTGCGTCCATGCAACGCAAGAGACCCAATTTCGGGACACCCTTCATGCGCATGTCACGTGCACGTGTCGCCCCGAGCCCGTGCCCGGCCAGGTGAGGCGAGGCGAGCGAGCACACGTGTGTGGTCTCCTATTTCCTCTTCAACACATCACTTAGAGTGGTGGAGAGGACCCACTATATAAAGAGGTCCAACACTTCCTTAACTAGCGGTATGGGACTAAACTTTAGCACCACACCACCACTTTCCTTTTTTCTCATGAGTTCATTTGAGATTTCAAAATTTGTTAATGGGATGAGCCCATTTATTTCTAACAATCCCCCACCAGATCACAAATACTCATTTAGAGATTTGCCTTTTCTCACCACTTTTTTAATATACCAGTGTTTCAGCTGAGACTGTTAAGTTGAATTTCTGCCTAGAACTTTAAGCTACATCCATCCATAACTTGACAATGGACTATGCCTTGAATTTCTAGTTTTGTGTGAACAGGTTTCATTGAAAGTCTTAACCAGTACCTAGCTGCCAGTAGGCTACCCCGTGGTTTGGAACATATATGTCGTTCTCCCTAGTCACTTCATGAGCTTACGGAGATCATACAAGCCTCATAGACTGACGTTTACAATCGGAGCTCATATAGGTGCATTCTTTCAAGACTGCTCTGTTGGACAACATCTTTGCTAATCATAGACAATAGAACCACACTAAAGCATGTTGCCAACCTGCCTTACAGCTGTGAGAGTTTTGCATCTTCATCTAGAGTTGGTCACATATTACTCTCCTCGGTTAACCAATACCTTGTTCTTCCCAGGTCCTAATTCACGGGATCTCGGATCACAAAGGTTGGGTTACTATTATGGTGTAACATATGTGGGTCTCATACCCATCTCCCTCTGATGGAAATATGCCCTAGAGGCAATAATAAAGTTATTATTATATTTCCTTATTCATGATAAAGGTTCATTATTCATGCTAGAATTGTATTGATGGGAAACTTAAATACATGTGTGGATACATAAACAAATACCATGTCCCTAGTAAGCCTCTACTAGACTAGCTTGTTGATCAAAGATGGTTAAGGTTTCCTAACCATAGACATGTGTTGTCACTTGATAACGGGATCACATCATTAGAAGGATGATGTGATGGACATGATCCATCCATTTGATGGAAATATGCCCTAGAGGCAATAAAAAATGGTTATTATTATATTTCCTAGATCATGATAAAGGTTTACTATTCATGCTAGGATTGTATTGACCGGAAACTTAAATACATGGGATACATAAACAAATACTGTGTCCCTAGTGAGCCTATACTAGACTAGCTCGTTGATCAAAGATGGTTAAGGTTTCCTAACCATAGACATGAGTTGTCATTTGATAACGGGATCACATCATTAGGAGAATGATGTGATGGACAAGACCCATCCATAAGCTTAGCATTTGATGGTTCAGTTTATTGCTATTGCTTTCTTAATGTAAAATACATATTCCTTCGACTATGAGCTTATGAAACTCCCGGATACCGGAGGAATACCTTGTGTTCTATCAAACGTCACAACATAACTGGGTGATCATAAAGATGATCTACAGGTATCTCTGAAGGTGTTTGTTGAGTTGGCATAGATCGAGATTAGGATTTGTCACTCTGTGTATCGGAGAGGTATCTCTAGGCCCTCTCAGTAATACACATCACAAGAAGCTTGCAAACAAAGTGAATAAGGAGTTAGTTCTGAGATGATGTACTATGGAATGAGTAAAGAGACTTGCCGGTAACGAGATTGAACTAGGTATGAAGATAATGACGATCGTATCTCGGGCAAGTAACATATCGATAGACAAAGGGAATTACGTATGTTCTCTTAAATGTTCAACTGATAAAAGATCTTCATGGAATTTGTAGGAATCAATATGAGCATCCAGGTCCCGCTATTGGTTATTGACCAGATAGAGTTCTCAGTCATGACTACATAGTTCCAAAACCCGCAGGGTCGCACGCTTAACGTTCGTTGATGCTAGAGTAGTATTGGGATATTTGATGAGTGGTAACCAAATGTTGTTTGGAATCCCGGATGAGATCCCAGATGTCACAGGGAGTCTCAGAATGGTCATGAGGTAAAGATTTATATATGGGAAGTCATATTTTGGGTTCCGGAAAAAGGTGCAGTTTTTTTGGTATTGTATCGGGAAGCTTCCAGAAGGTTCTGGAGGGGTCCGGAAGTCCACAAGTGGGTCCACCACGACCCAAGGGCTAGCATGGGCTATGGGGAGGTGGCCTGGCCTTATTAGGCTAGGCGCACCAAGTCCTCAAAAGCCCATGTGGCTAGGGAAGGCAATAAAAGGAAGGAGTCCTGGTAGGACTAGGATTGGACTTGGAGTCCAAGTCCTCTCCCCCTTACCTATGCCCTAGGGCTTGGAGAGGCCATTTCCCACACCCCTCCACCTATATATAGAGGGGAGGGGGCTCCCCAAGAGGACACACCAAGCCCTTGGCGCCCCTCTCTCTCCCATTACTTCGTAGTTCCACCGCCTCGTGCCGGCGACGCTTAGCGAAGCGCTGTCGATGCTCCACCGCCACCATCACCACCACGCCGTCGTGTTGGTTATGATCCAATATAATTCTCCTCTCCTGCTTGCTAATTCAAGAAGGAGGAGACGTCATCGAGCCGCACGTGTGCTAAACTCGGAGGTGTCGTCCGTTCGGCACTAGATCAGTTGGATCGTGATCGGATCGCGAAGAGTACGACTACATCAACCGCGTTGATAAATGCTTTCGCTTAGCGATCTACAAGGGTATGTAGATGCTCCCACTCTCATAGCTATGCATCTCCATGGATAGATCTTGTGTGTGCGTAGAAATTTTTTGTCCATACAACGTTCCCCGACAGTGGCATCATGAGTCAGGTCTATGTGTAGATGATATGCACAAGTAGAACACAAAGGATTTGTGGGTGGTGATGTTCATACTGCTTACCATCAACATCTTATTTTGATTCGGCGGTATTGTGGGATGAAGTGGCCCGGACCAACCTTACATGTCCACGCACATGAGACCGGTTCCACCGACTGACATGCAACTTGTTTTGCATAAAGGTGGCTCGCATGTGTCTGTTTCTCCTACTTTAGTTGAATCGACTTTGACTATGGACGGTCCTTGAAGAAATTTAAAATAGCAAACTTGATAATCACCGTTGTGGTTTTGCGTAGGTAAGAACGGTTCTTGCTAGTATCCCGTAGCAGCCACATAAAAATTGTAACAACAAAGTAGAGGACGTCTAACTTGTTTTTGCAGAGCATGTTGTGATGTGATATGGTCAAGACATGATGTGATATACTTTATTCTATGAGATGATCATGTTTTGTAATATCAACAACCGGCAGGAGCCTTAGGGTTGTCTCTTAATTGTTGTATGAAATGCAAGGGCCATGTAATTGCTTTACTTTATCGCTATGCGTTAGCAATAGTTGTAAAAGCAATAGTTGGCGAGACGATGATACGTCCATTTTGCATCATGCTTTTATATTGATATTTATTGCATGATGGGATGTTATTACACATTATGGTACAATATTTGTGCCTTTTCTCTCTTATTTTACAAGGTTTACATGAAGAGGGAGAATGCCGGCAACTGGAATTCTGGACTGGAAAAGGAACAAATCTGAGAGACCTATTTTGCACAAAAAAGTCCTGCAAATTTACTGAGAATTATTTTGGAATATATAAAAAATATTGGGCATAGAAAATACCAAAGGGGTCCCATTAGGAGGCCACAAGCCTGGGGGCGCGCCCTACCCCCTAGCGTGCCCCTGTGGCTTGTGGGCCCCCTGGCAGGCCTCCGGTGTCCATCTTCTACAATATGATGTCTTTTGACCTAAAAAAATCAAGGGAGAGCTTTTGGGATGAAGCGCCGCCGTCTCGACGTGGAACTTGGGCAAAACCAATATAGAGCTCTCGTAGAGCTGTTCTATCAAACACCTCATGTGCATGACGTAAATGTTGCCACTTCCTAAACTGCACTGAACACTTGGTCATATAGCCAAACCAGCATGTCCATTAGCTCTCTCATAACCAGGTTCACAATCCTGTCAATTTTCAATACCATCAAAGACCCCTAGGTGGCCCTGGCATTTTGTCAAGGACTCTGTGCACGTGCTTCGGGAATGGCCAAAGCGTGTGTTTTGCACGCGTCAGCACCGAGCTCCTGCCGTGTCTGTGCTGCCTCTCCCTCTCATCCTGATCCATCTCTGGATCAGCCCGACCGCCTGGACCCTCAAAAACACCTCCCCTTGGCTCCTAGCGCTGTCCACTGCCGTCCATGATGACCAGGACCGCCGCCTGGCGAGTCCCGCTCGGCCACATCACCACCCAACCCGCATGGCGCGTCCCGAGCAGCCCAGATCCTCCCAGGAGTAACTGCGGGCAGCCACCATCCTCAACGACCACCCTGACGATCTCAACGGCCTCACCTGCCACCGTAATGATCGTCGCCGTTCTGCAATCCTCTGTACTGCGGAGCCGACCCCCTCGCACTATAAAATCTCACCCCGAGCTCGCAAGTATCCTCACCACACTCCCCTCCCCCTCTCTGATCCTCCCGTACCAGCAGAACGATCGGAGATGGTCGTCTTCTTCCTCTCCGACAACCACGGCCACCGCCTCTGTCTTGATCATTCCGACGCCACAAGGGCCTCCCCCACTCTGTTCTCTCCACCAGTAGCCTCCTAGTGCTCCCGCTAGTCCAGCCATGTGCTCAATTTTTCTCAGGAGCCACCGTAGGAAAAAGCCCCATCTCACCCGACGCCGCCGGCGACTCCCACCACTCCGGCGACCAAGGAGGGTACCCCCATGTTCGCCTCGACCTCCTGAGCTCATGTATGGCCTCGATTTTCCAAGAGGAGCCGCCAATCGCCAGCGAACATCCTCGAAGCGCCGCCTCTGTTCGGCCGGAGGAGACGGCGCGCGCGGCGACCAGTCAAACCTGACCAGTGGGTCAAGCGGGCCCACGGTCAGTGACTCGTAACCCCCGCTGTGTGGATAAGTGGAGACGGATGTCGTGGAAGTTGTTTTCCTGAGGGAAAGACGTATTCCATAGAATACGCCTTCGGCATCGCAGTCCTCCCATGCGGCCACCGATTGGGCTCGGCCCAATAGCACCTGGCGGCTATGTTCCGCCCAGTGCGCACTTCTATCCCTCTCTTTGTTTTCTTTTTCAGCCTATTTGAAATAATTCCAGAGCATTCATTTCTTATCCAAATTTGATGATTCAAATTTCTACCTACTCCTAAATTCATGTTCTATTTATCCACATAGGGTGAACATTTTTCCTATGCCTGGTTTTGGCTGGATCTACTAAATAGTCTATTTCCTTGATTGTTCTAGCTTAGTAAATCCATATGAAAATCATATGACCTCCAAATGACTAGTTTATTTTTCTATTATTTATCAAATTTCATCTACTTTATTTTAGTATTTATTTAAAAAACTTCCAAGCAACTTTTATGTACTATTTTGGAATTATTTGGTAATTAAAATATTCTGAAAATAGGAAATGGAGGGGAGATATAATTTTCAAAGTTTTGGAGTGCACCCAATCTTTCTGCATGCTCAAGGCAAGAATCTTGAACACATGATATGGTGAATGCATAGTTGTTTGTTTGTTTGCATGTAGAATTGAATTATGAATATGTTGAATTCATATAGAATTTTCATAGTATTAGTCATACATGCATGATTCCCTTTGATGGTATTTTATCTTCACTTAAACATGAAGTATAAGTGAGTACAGCTATTTTCATGTGCCATATGTGCCTGTGTTGGTCCAGGCTAATTTGTAGGAAGAATCAGTCATGAGAAAAGTGACCGTGAGATTGAAATCTCATTGTGACGAGAATGATCACTGAGGGTATGTTGAGACATACTAGGTGGTGACCCTGTTGGGTACTACCAAGGAATTGTATTGTGCTAACCACTACAGGAAA
This sequence comes from Triticum dicoccoides, assembly GCF_002162155.2. NCBI lineage: Eukaryota > Viridiplantae > Streptophyta > Magnoliopsida > Poales > Poaceae > Triticum > Triticum dicoccoides. The sequence continues at coordinate 200,644,240 of NC_041384.1, read as the reverse complement.
ATTTAAACCTCCTAAGTTGACCATAGATCAAGTCTTGTTCCGGTAACTCCATACTTGATTCGTGCTACCACATGTCCCTGCCAAAGCTAAGGTATGGTTCAGTAAGTTGATAACCCCTTTCCTACACACACCGTACAGAGAGGCCATAGCGAATGATACTATTGGCCCCGGTAGTCATGTCACTTGGTCCGGGGGCATGAATGGCCGGTCTGGGACCAAAGCTGAATGTTCATGCTGTTGGAGGCTGTTGCATGAGGCCTTCCCACTTAAAGTTTTACTTTATCATTGTGTTGGGTGATCCCTGGCTTGATGGGTTAAAGCTGATATGTGCGGGTCAGGTGTGCTTTCATACCAAAGACCATAATCGGAATTAGTCAACATCTCGGGGTTAACTAAAGAAATCCTTTACTTGTGGGTAAAGAGTACACCCTCTGTAGAGTTATATCTATTCGAATAGCCGTGTCTTTGGTTAAGGAATACATTCTGTGTTGGTCAGGTGTTGGTCTTAGTGTCAGTCTACAGAGGAAATAATTAAATTAATCATGATCCATTTGCAGGATAATTATTGTCACTATTGGTGCCACTATGAATACTATTGTTGACATGAGTATTGTTGTGGACTAAACATTTCCTCTTATGTGCAACTATGAGTACTTCTTGGGATGGCTAGTCCACCTGAATACTCATGTTATTTTCTTATAAGCCCTTTATGAGGCATCGCTTCAGACACCCGATTGTGGCATGTATTTTCAAGACCTCTCATGGCGTCCCTTGAGTTCTCGGGCGGTCCTGTCTCGCCCGCTTCTCTTTTAGACACCTGTTTGGCATTTCTATTAGAATTTCTCGGGTGGTCCAACGCCCGACGTTCCATTTCATTTCTTTGATTTACTAATAACATGACTTATTTATCCTTCTGCACCGTATGAATATTTTCCATGACATGCTTTAATTCTCAGTCAACACATGCATATAATTTAATTCATCATGAGCATATGCATCCGGTATATATTTTGTTCTTGATGTTTGCGAGTACATTCAAACATAGCCATTGGCTTGTCCCTGGCTATTGGCTTGGCCAGATCATGACTCACAGAGGAGCACTACAAAGAGACCCCGCAACCTAGGATTCAGAGATAGCAACCACGCGAGATAGGAGTTATCCAGGTCAGCTGTTCCCGTGGGAATGGAGTCCCATCAACATTGGAGATCCACGAGTCGCTTCCGTCATCCACCACTAGAGATCCTTGTTATATTCATTGGACCTTTGTGGTCTTATATCCAATTTCTTGTAATTGCTTGGAAATCTATATCAAGGAAATGTCCACCAGCAACAGTAATCCTGGGGCTAGTGATGACACAAGGGTCGTTTACTAGGATTTATGTCCTGGAAAGCCGGCCCCTACAACCTTGGTATTAGAGAAAGGCTGACCACTGGCTAATCCTATATTAGCCTGGTCACTATCCCTAGGTTTCTACACCGCCCATATCCTTTCCTGTCTGTCAAGCTCATCCTATCCGATAACCTACACAGTGGCCAGCCGACATCTTTTGGACAGTCGGTGCCCAACCTATCGTTCTAGGCCATAGGTCGTGCGACCGTGGCTGACACCTGAGTTGTCCCATCCACAAGCGTGCGATGGAAGATTCCACTGGCTTATAATGGAAGCCTTGCGCCAAATCAGTACATCACAGCCTTCACTCGCAGCCTGATTTCCAAACCACCCAGATGCCTGGTCCCATCGTCCGCAATGACACCACCGCATCTGAGCTTGGAGATTTCGTAGCAATCCTCGCCAATATCACTAGTCGTGCTTTTGGCATAGACGAACCCCTAGAATATGTTGTGTACCAGGAACACACAAGTGATGCCATCCATCACTTCTGGGCCATGGTGCACATCTACGGGAGGGGCACCACATCAGAGCGTCCCTACCGGTTCACCGGGAGGAAGACCTCCGACGAGCCCCAAGCCATCCAACTTGCAGCCCGAGAGGGTATAGTTCATCTATGGTATTTGTCGCCGAGGGTTAACACTCCCCTTTCTTCTACTACCCTAGTCGTGAAGGCTATGGTGGCTCGACCTAGGTCACCAACGGAGACCACGAGTCGGATCCTGCTCTAGTGCATCTGGTGCGCTACCTGAGGGCGCAAGAGGCACTATTCGATCTGGTCACCAATGATCTGATTGTGACCCGCGGGACGCTTGCGCTCCTGACACCGGTAAGGAGTGAAGCTTCAACCAACACCGACACCCAAATAATGCTACTTGGGAGGCCAGTTGAACCCCCAAGGTCTGCTCCTATCATCAGCCCCGACAATGCCTTTGTCTCCCCAGGAGAACTCCGTCGCCTCTTGGAGACCTACTCCAACGGGATTGTGACCACGACACCTCATGAGGGGCATCATCGCTATCCTAGCACTATAGCTCCCCATCCTACCCCGAACAACTCCGACACTGAAGCTCACGGAGAAGCCTCGACATCTACAAGACACGCTGATGTCTACTACGCAACTTTATTCTTGTAGACACGTGTTTGGCCTCCAAGCGCAGAGTTTTGTAGGACAGTAGCAATTTCCCCTCAAGTGGATGACCTAAGGTTTATCAATCCGTGAGAGGTCTAGGATGAAGATGGTCTCTCTCAAACGACCCTGCAACCAAATACAAAAAATCTCTTGTGTCCCCAACACATCCAAAACAATGGCAAATTGTATAGGTGCACTAGTTCGGCAAAGAGATGGTGATAAAAGTGTAATGTGGATGGTAGAAATATATTTTTATAATCTGAATAAATAAAAATAGCAAGGACGAAATAGTAAACAGGCACAAAAACGGTATTGCAATGCTTAAAAACAAGGCCTAGGGTCCGTACCTTCACTAGTGCAACCTCTCAACAATGCTAACATAGTTGGATCATATGATTATCCCTCAAAGTGTAACAAAGAATCATTCCCAAGTTCCTATTAGCGGAGAAAAAAAGATAGGAATTGTTTGTAGGGTACTAAACCACCTCAAAGCTATTCTTTCCGTTCGATCTATTCAAGAGTTAGTACTAAAATAACACAAAGCTATTTTTTTCGTTCGATCTATCCTAGAGTCCGTACTAAGATAACACCAAAGCAAGTTCATATTCATAATGCTCAATCCACACAAAGTACTACAAGGAGACCCCAAACTTTCTATCAGAGAAAATATAATAAAAGCGTGCATCAACCCCTATGCATAGATTACCCCGATATCACCGCGGGAATCCGCAAGTTGAGTGCCATAACGTATATCAAGTGAATCAATAAGATACCCATTATCGCCTCATGTATTCATCCCGCAAGACATACATCATGTGTTCTCAAATTTGAACATTCAATCCGACGTAACAAAACTTCAAAGGGTAAAGATTCAATTCATCACAACAAGAGTATAGAGGGGAGAAACATCATATGACCCATCTATATTAACAAAGCCCATGATATAGATCATGAGAGAGAGATATATTAAAAACATAGCTACTGGTACAAACCCTCAGCCCCGAGGGTGGACTACTCCCTCCTCATCGTGGTGGCCGCCGGGATTATGAAGATTGCCACCAGAGATGATTCCCCCCTCCGGCAGGGTGCCGAAACGGGTCTAGATTGGTTTTCGGTGGCTACGGCGCCCTCCGGCGGCGGAACTTTTGATCTAGGTTAACCGCGAAGGGTTTCAGAATATTTCGGAATTTATAGTGCAAATAAGGGGTACGGGAGGCCACTGAGGTGGGCACAACCCACCTGGGTACGCTAGGGGACCCTAGCGTGCCTTGGTGGGTTGTTCCCCCCTCGGGGCACCCCCAGGTGCAACTCTGGCCCATTGGGTTCCTTCTGGTCCAAAAAAAATCTCCGTAAAGTTTCGCGGTGTTTGGACTCCGTTTGATATTGATTTCCCACGATGTAAAAAACAAGCAAAAAACAGCAACTAGCACTGGGCACCGGGTCAATAGGTTAGTCCCAAAAAATGATATAAAGTTGCTATAAAATGATTGTAAAACATCCAAGAATGATAATATATTGGCGTGAATACTTCATAAATTATAGATACGTTGGAGACGTATCAACATCCCCAAGCTTAATTCCTACTCGTCCTCGAGTAGGTAAATGATAAAAGAAATAATTTATGAAGTGCGAATGCTCACTGGTGCGCGTCGCTGCTAAACATACGGTTTTTGACCCCTTTCCGCGACGGCATTTCGAACCGTCGCCAAGTGAGTGTCGGCGATAGGGGGGTCCTTCCCACACGACCCAAAAACCGTTGGGGATAGGGACCTTACAGTACTCCTACTCGTTTCTGCTCGCATTGCCATCGCAGTCGGTATTATGTGGTGCTATGTTTACGATGCGCGGCCCACCACAAACGGCTCACTATTATAGAACGTGTCTGATGCGCGGCCCATCAAAAATGGTTCACTATTAAGAAGATTAGCTAATCGTTGTACGAGTGTCAGACAGGATTACGAAACATCGGACCGCGGTAACATCATCGTAGACGACAACTATCGCACATGCTATTTTGCGGTGCAACATTTATGATGCATACTTCATCAGAAATAGTTCATGGTTGCGAATCGTGTACGATAAGGCAACTAACACAAACGTTTAGTTTGCCCGCACCGTTTGTGATATTGTCTGACATCACACACGCTTTGGAAACGGCAACTGTGTGCATGCTTGCACACGTTTCCTCTCTGTGAACCGTCTCGAATTATGGTGTATATCACAAACGTTTGTGTTTTACCAACCGTGTGTGTGCCGTAACAACCTAGAGAGCATAATTTCACCATAATTTAATTGCTGCTATTTCAAATTGTACCGGATTTGAATTTGAATTTGAATGTATGCTACAGCTTTATTCATATCCATCAAGTTCAAATAGCCAATGCATTATTCGATTCATAGGTACATATGTTCAAGAATTACATAAGAACTAAATAAAGAATGATGAACCGCAGTTCTATACTTGTACTATTAAAGACGATAAAGAAAGAGGCAAAATATATTCTGGTTTGCTGAACAAGGTGAAGCGAAATGCCCATATTGTGCCTGATACGTGATACGTCTCCAACGTATCTATAATTTTTGATTGCTCCATGCTATATTATCTACTATTTTGGACATTATTGGGATTTATTATCTACTTTTATATCATTTTTGGGACTAACCTATTAACCGGAGGCCCAGCCCAGAATTGCTGTTTTTTGCCTGTTTTAGGGTTTCAAAGAAAAGGAATATCAAATGGAGTCCAAACGGAATGAAACCTTCGGGAACGTGATTTTCTCAATGAATAAGACCCAGGAGACTTGGACCCTACGTCAAGGCACAAGAGAGGAGGCCACGAGGTAGGGGCGCGCCTGCCTACCCCAGGCACGCCCTCCACCCTCGTGGCCCCCCTGTTGCTCCACCGACGTACTCCTTCCTCCTCTATATATATCCATGTACCCCCAAATGATCAGATACGGAGCCAAAACCCTAATTCCACCGCCGTAACTTTCTGTATCCACGAGATCCCATCTTGGGGCCTGTTCCGGAGCTCCGCCGGAGGGGGCATCGATCACGGAGGGCTTCTACATCAACACCATAGCCTCTCCGATGAAGTGTGAGTAGTTTACCTCAGGCCTACGGGTCCATAGTTAGTAGCTAGATGGCTTCTTCTCTTTTTTCGGATCTCAATACAATGTTCTCCCCCTCTCTTGTGGAGATCTATTCGATGTAATCTTCTTTTGCGGTGTGTTTGTTGAGACCAATGAATTGTGGGTTTATGATCAAGTCTATCTATGAACAATATTTGAATCTTCTCTGAATTCTTTTATGTATGATTGGTTATCTTTGCAAGTCTCTTCGAATTATCAATTTGGTTTGGTCTACTAGATTGATCTTTCTTGCAATGGGAGAAGTGCTTAGCTTTGGGTTCAATCTTGCGGTGTCCTTTCCCAGTGACAGTAGGGGCAGCAAGGCACGTATTGTATTGTTGCCATCGAGGATAACATGATGGGATTTTCTTCATATTGCATGAGTCTATCCCTCTACATCATGTCATCGTGCTTAAGGCGTTACTCTGTTTTTAACTTAATACTCTAGATGCATGCTGGATAGAGGTCAATGAGTGGAGTAATAGTAGTAGATGCAGGCAGGAGTCGGTCTACTTGTCTCGGACGTGATGCCTATATACATGATCATGCCTAGATATTCTCATAACTATGCTCAATTCTGTCAATTGCTCAACAGTAATTTGTTCACCCACCATAGAATACTTATGCTCTCAAGAGAAGCCACTAGTGAAACCTAAGGCCCCCGAGTCTATCTTCATCATATTAATCTCCTACTACTTAGTTATTTCCTTTGCTATTTACTTTGCCTTTATTTTACTTTGCATCTTTATCACAAAAATACCAAAAATATTATCTTTATCATATCTATCAGATCTCACTCTCGTAAGTGGCCTTATAAGGATTGGCAACCCCTATTTGTGTTGGTTGCGAGGATTTATTTGTTTTGTGTAGGTACGAGGGACTCGCGCGTAGCCTCCTACTGGATTGATACCTTGGTTCTCAAAAACTGAGGGAAATGCTTACGCTACTTTGCTGCATCATCCCTTCCTCTTCAGGGAAAACCAACGCAGTGCTCAAGAGGTAGCAATACGTCTCCAACGTATTTACTTTTCCAAACACTTTTTCCCTTGTTTTGGACTCTAACTTGCATGATATTAATGGAACTAACCCAGACTAACACTGTTTTCAGCAGAATTGCCATGGTGTTATTTTTGTGCAGAAATAAAAGTTCTCAGAATGACCTGAAAATCAACGGAGAATATTTTGGAACATATAAAAAATAATGGCAAAAGAATCAAGGCTAGGGGGCCCACACCCTGTCCACGAGGGTGGGGGCGCGCCTACCCCCCTGGGCACGCCCCCTGCCTCGTAGGCCCCCTGGTGCTCCACCGACCTCAACTCCAACTCTATATATTCACGTTCAGGAGAAAAAATCAGAAAGAAGGATTCATCGCATTTTATGATACGGAGCCGCCACCAAGCCCTAATCTCTCTCGGGAGGGCTGACTTGGAGTCCGTTCGGGGCTCCAGAGAGGGAAATCCATCGCCATCGTCATCATCAACCTTCCTTCATCATGAATTTCATGATGCTCACCGCCGTGCTTGAGTAATTCCATCGTAAGCTTGCTAGACGGGGATGGGTTGGATGAGATTTGTCATGTAATCGAGTTAGTTTTGTTAGGGTTTGATCCCTAGTATCCATTATGTTCTGAGATTGATATTGCTATGACTTTGCTATGCTTAATGCTTGTCACTAGGGCCCGAGTGCCATGATTTTAGATCTGAACCTATTATGTTTTCATGAATATATGTGAGTTCCTGATCCTATCTTGCAAGTCTATAGTCACCTATTATGTGTTATGAACAACTTGATGAACAACTTGCTAGGGTTAGAGAGAATGAAATTATTGAAACTGGTAATACTGATGAAAGTGATGATGAAGATTCTCCCCCTTGATATGAATTTCCTGTTGTGCCTTAGGGTTATGTTATGGATGAAGAAACTACTAGAGACTTTTTAGCTTGCAATGATAGATATGATCTTAAGAAACTGTTAGCTAAGCTGAAAGAAAAATCTTTGAATGGTAGAATGAAATATGACCCTCCTTTTGCTACTTCACCTATCTGTATTTCCAATAAGGAATATGATTTCTCTATCGATCCTGAGTTAATTACTTTGGTTGAATCTTATCCTTTCTATGGCTATGAATCTGAAACTGTTGTGGCACATCTTACTAAATTAAATGATATAGCCACCCTATTCACTAATGATGAGAAAACTCGCTATTACTTTATCCTTAAGTTGTTTCCGTTCTCATTAAAGGGTGATGCTAAAAAATGTTTTAATTCTCTTCATCCTAGTTGTGTGCGTAGTCCCCAGGATATGATTTATTACTTCTCTGCTAAATATTTCCCCGCTCATAAGAAACAAGCTGCTCTAAGGGAAATATATAATTTTGTGCAAATTGAAGAAGAGAGTCTCCCACAAGCTTGGGGGAGGCTTCTCCAATTACTTAATGCTTTGTCTGATCATCCTCTCAAGAAAAATGAAATACTTGATATCTTTTATAATGGACTAACCGATGCTTCCAGAGACCACTTGGATAGTTGTGTTGGTTGTGTTTTCAGGGAAAGAACAGTTGATCAAGCTGAATTGCTATTGAATAATATGTTGAGTAATGAAAATGATTGGAAACTTCCTGAACCAACTCCTAAGCCAACTCCGAAGAAAAGGGGTATTCTATTTTCTCAGTCCTGAAGATATGCAAGAGGCAAAGAAATCAATGAAAGAAAAAAGGTATTAAAGCTGAAGATGTTAAGAATTTACCACCTATTGAATAAATACATGGTCTTGATAACCCGACACAGGTAGTAAAGGTAAATTCTCTCTATAGGTTTGATGAAGGTGATATTCCTCGTTATAAGTCTGCTAGCCAATGCTTAGATGAGTTTGATAATTTTATTGTTAAACAAGAAAACTTCAATGCTTATGTTGGTAGACAATTGAAACGTAATGCTTATATGATTGAACACTTGAGTGATTATATGTCTAGATTTAAAGGTGAACTTAAACTTATTAGTAAACATGCTTCTGTGGTTACCACTCAAGTAGAACAAGTACTTAAAGCTCAGAATGATTTGCTCAGTGAACAAATAATAAGAGAAATGATAATGCTATTAGAGTTATGACTAGAGGGGGTAAAATGACTCAGGAACCTTTGTATCCTGAGGGCCACCCTAAGAGAATTGAGCAAGATTCTCAGAGAACTAATGTTGATGCACCTAGTTCTTCTAAGAGGAAGAAAAAGAAAAATGATAGGACTTTGCATGCTTCTAGTGAACTTGTTGTTGACACACCTAAGAATCCCAATGATATTTCTATCTCTGATGCTGAAACACAATCTGGTAATGAACATGAACCTAGTGATAATATTAATGATGATGTTCATGTTGATGCTCAACCTAGCAATGACAATGATGTAGAGATCGAACCTGCTGTTGATCTTGATAACCCACAATCAAAGAATCAATGTTATGATAAGAGAGGATTTGTTGCTAGGAAGCATGGTAAAGAAAGAGAACCATGGGTTCAGAAACCCATGCCTTTTCCTCCTAAACCATCCAAGAAAAAGGATGATGGGGATTTTGAGCGCTTTGCTGAAATGATTAGACCTATCTTTTTGCATACCCGTTTGACTCACATTCTTAAAATGAATCCTTATGCTAAGTACATGAAAGATATCGTTACAAATAAAAGAAAGTTACCGAAAGCTGAAATTCCCACCATGCTTGCTAATTATACTTTTAAAGGTGGAATACCAAAGAAACTAGGAGATCCCAGAGTACCAACTATACCATGCTCCATTAAAAGAAACTATGTTAAAACTGCTTTATGTGATCTTGGAGCCGGTGTCAGTGTTATGCCTCTCTCTTTATATCGTAGACTTGATTTGAATAAGTTGACACCTACTGAAATATTTTTGCAAATGGCTGATAAATGAACTTCTATACCTATTGGTATTTGTGAGGACCTGCCTGTTGTGGTTGCAAACATTACTATTTTAATGGACTTTGTTATTCTTGATATTCCCGAGGACGATGGTATGTCTATTATTCTTGGTAGACCCTTTTTGAATACTATAGGGGCTGTTATTGATTCCAACAAAGGCAATGTCACTTTTCATGTTAATGGTAGTGAGCACACGATACACTTTCTGAGGAAACAACCTCAAGTCCATAGTATCAATTCTATTGGAAAATCCAACAATTACTATTGGAGGTTCTGAATTTCCTCTTCCTACTATCAAGAAGATATATGATATTCTTATAGTTGGGGATGTGCATATCCCCGTTGAGGTAACCTAGTGTTATTCAAAAATTCTCCGGTTTCATGTTATTCGAAAAGAGTTTGTTAACAAGACTTGATCAACCCTGTTAGTGGATTCCTTTTGATGAGCATGAGATGGAATAAGTTAGAAAGCACAACTCTCTATACCCTCCTTTTACTTTCTGTTATTTAGACCAAATAAAGCAAAAAGTGTATTTTCTGTCTGTTTTCTGAATTATCCTTGCAATAGAAAATACCCCCAAATAAAAGTTCTCCAAATGTCCCAAAAATGAAATATGTTTTTTGTAGAATATTTAAGAATTATTGGCACTAAGAACACACCAGAGGGGGCAACCACCTGGCCACGAGGGTGTAGAGGGCACCTACCCCCTGGGCGTCCCCCCCCCCCCGCCTTGTGGGCCTCACGTGGCCCCCTCCACTTATTCCAGCACCCACACAGTTCTTCTCCTCCAGAAAAATCACCCACCAGCTCAAACCCGAGTTCTAGCTCACCTTGCTGCCATTTTCGATCTCCTTGCTCAAAGCTCCATTCACGAAACTGCTTTGGGGGATTGTTCTTCGGTATGTGACTCCTCCAATGGTCCAACTAGTTTTTGTTCTAGTGCTTTATTTATTGCAAAAATTTGCTGCTTAGGTGACACTGTTCTTGAGCTTGCATGTCAAATTTATATGGTCCCAAGTAGTTTTAATGCATGATATAGTCTCTAGGCACTTGCAGGAGTAGTTGCTATCAATTTTGTTGAGTTTGGCTCAATTTTATTTTGATTTACTAAAAATTTCAGAAATTTTTCAAAGGAATAACTATGTTTAGGAAAATGTACCTAGGTGGTTCCCCAAGGAAGCAAGGACCCAGGCCCGCGATACGTGAGCCGGACTATAAACTACCAAGAGAAGCTCAAGTGCGGCCTTGTGAATGGTCGTCAGAAGATTTTATGCTCCAAGCAGGAATTAAGGAGGAATTTGATGCGTATGTGCGTAATGCTGAACTTGAGGGCTTCGTGTCAGATAAGTGCCCCCAATATTATCACCTAATTGATTCCTTTGTGAGAAGGTTTAAATTTACATCATCACGCAATTCTCACACTGTCCTATTTGATCTCTATGATAAATCATATACCATGGACTTAGAAAATTTTAATACTGCTTGTAAACTCCCACACTGGGGTAATGTTAGTGAACCTCCCAAATCTGAATTTAAAGAATTTCTTGCTACTATCACTGTGGGGGAATCTAGAGAAATAACACAAGCTACCATAGGGAGCATTCATTTTCCTGTCATACATTATTTTGCTCTCTTTATAGGTACATGCATTAATGGTAAGGATGAGGCATGTCACATGTGTGTTCCCGATCTTAGTGTTCTCAAGAGTGTTGTATTAGGACATAAACAATACAACTTGGGGGCCATTGTTGCACGTAGGTTGCATCATAACAGTATTAGTGGAGATTTGTTCGGTGGAATTTATGCAACCCGTTTAGCTAATTCTCTTGAGATACCCGTACATGAGAATGATATTGAATTACCTCCTCCTTATCTAGATTATAATGCTATGGTTCGTCATCAGTTTGTTGAGAGGAACGATCAGTTCCTCCAGTACCGACTAATCTTTGACAGACGACACACCGTCCATGTTGCTCTCCATGCTCCTACTTTCTTTGACTTTCAGGAAAACAAGGAGATATGTTATAACTAGGGAGGAGACGAACGAGTACGAGAGGAGGACGGAGGCAGATCGCCTCCGAGCTGCAGCTCGTCAGGCAGTAGCTGCTGCATCTCAGTATGACCCCAGCTTCAACTTCGGATATCCACCAGGCCAGCCATGGCCATAGACCAACTTAGGCCAAAAGCCTAAGCTTGGGGGAGTACGTATCTCTCACCAACATTACATTCATGTTCACACACTCATGCCAGTTGTCGGTGCTCATACTTTTTCATTGTATCATCCATGCTAGTTTATTTTCTGTTTTAAGCTTTCTTCTTGTGTGTTTGAAAAACCTTAAGAAAAATATAAAAATTAGTTGTATCTTTTAGCTAGTTTACTTTCCACGCCTGTAGTAGCAATTAAAAAGAAAACCCAAAAAGATTTCTCATTCTTCTTTTGCTTGTTGGGAGCTTTCCCGTGTAAATAGTTTTGTTTCTTTTCTTTTCTTTGGGGGTCGAGAGGATAAGACCATGATGAAAATGTTGAGTGGCTCTCATATGAATTATTGTTGATCTAACAAAGAGCCCATATTACCTTGTCTTCTCTCTTGTATTAAATGCTTGCAGATTCCGGCTTAGTCCAATGCATGTGCACTATTATTATTATCCACACCGTTCGGTCGTGCAAGTGAAAGGAAATAATGACGATATATGATGGACTGATTGAGATGAGAAAAGCTGGTATGAACTCGACCTATCTTGTTTTTGTAAATATGATTAGTTCATCATTCCTGATTCAGCCTATTATGAATGGAACATGTTTGCAATGACAATTAGAGATTATAGTTTCTCATGCCATGCTTAAGTAGCTAGGAGTTTATAATGGTTTACCTTGCGTGCCAACATGCTATTAAAATGGTTGTGATGTGGTATGATAGGGTGGTATCCTCCTTTGAACGATTCGAGTGGCTTGACTTGGCACATGTTCACGCATGTAGTTGAAACAAAATCAACATAGCCTCCACGATATTTATGTTCATGGTGAATTATATCCTACTCATGCTTGCATTCAATGTTGATTAATTTTAATGCATGCTCATGACTATTGTCGCTCTCTAGCTGGTCTCTTCCCAGTCTCTTTCTAGCCTTCACTTGTACTAAGCGGGAATACTGCTTGTGCATCCAATTCCATAAACCCCAAAAGTTATTCCATATGAGTCCACCATACCTTCCTATATGCGATATCTACCTGCCGTTCCAAGTCAATTTGTATGTGCCAAAATCTAAACCTTCAAATGAAATTCTGTTTTGTATGCTCGAATAGCTCAGGTATCAACTAGGGTTGTCTATATCTTCCATGCTAGGCGGGTTATTTTCAAGAGGAGTGGACTCTGCTCCTCGGTCATGAGAAAATGGCTGGTAATCGGGATGCCCAGTCCCATGCTCAAATCAAATAAAAATAATTGCAAACAAAACTCCCCCGGGATTGTTGTTAGTTGGAGGCACCCGTTGTTTTGGACAAGCCATGGATTGATGTTTGATGGTGGTAGGGGAGTATAAACTTTACCATTCTGCTTGGGAACCGCCTATAATGTGTGTAGCATGGAAGATATCGAGATCTCTCAGTTGTTATGTTGACAATGAAAGTATACCACTCAAAATATTATTCATCTCTATTTCAAAATCGAGCTCTGGCACCTCTACAAATCCCTGCTTCCCTCTGCGAAGGGCCTATCTATTTACTTTTATGTTGAGTCATCATCCTCTTATTAAAAAGCACCAGTTGCAGAGTACCGCTGTCATTTGCATGCATTACTATTAGTTTACATTGAGTAGACTGTGACAGGATCTCTTTTACCATGAATTACAATTTCCAGTCAGCCCTTGATCTTCAGAGGTGCTCTGCATTTATGTTTTGCGGTCTCAGAAAGGGTTAGCGAGATACCATCTTGTTATATCATATTATGATTGTTTTGAGAATGTGTGGTCATCCAAGATTTACTATTATTGCTCGCTAGTTGATTATGCCATTGATATGAGTAAACATGAGACCTAAACATTATTGCGAATATGGTTAGTTCATAATATTTGCTGAAAACTTGAATGCTGGCTTTACATATTTACAACAACAAGAGCAAACAGAGTTTGTAAAAGTTTTCCATTATCATTTTCAGTTTATCAACTGAATTGCTTGAGGACAAGCAAAGGTTTAAGCTTGGGGGAGTTGATACATCTCCAACGTATCTAATTTTCCAAACACTTTTGCCCTTCTTTTGGACTCTAACTTGCATGATTTGAATCGAACTAACCCGAACTAACGTTATTTTCAGCAGAATTGCCATGGTGTTATTTTTGTGCAGAAATAGAAGTTCTCGGAATGACCTGAAAATCAACGGAGAATATTTTTGGAATAGATAAAAAATACTGGTGAAAGAATCAAGGCTAAGGGGCCCACACCCTGTCCATGAGGGTGGGGGCGCGCCTACCCCCTTGGGCGCGCCCCCTGCCTCATGGGCCCCCTGGTGCTCCACCGACCTCAACTCCAACTCTATATATTCACGTTCAGGGAGAAAAAAATCAGAGAGAAGGATTCATCGTGTTTTACGATACGGAGCCTCCGCCAAGCCCTAATCTCTCTCGGGAGGGCTGATCTAGAGTCCGTTCGGGGCTCCAGAGAGGGGAATCCGTCGCCATCGTCATCATCAACCTTCCTCCATCATCAATTTCATGATGCTCACCACCATGCGTGAGTAATTCAATCGTAGGCTTGCTGGACGGTGATGGGTTGGATGAGATTTATCATGTAATCGAGTTAGTTTTGTTAGGGTTTGATCCCTAGTATCCATTATGTTCTGATATTGATGTTGATATGACTTTTCTATGCTTAATGCTTGTCACTAGGGCCCGAGTGCCATGATTTTAGATCTGAACCTATTATGTTTTCATGAATGTATGTGAGTTCTTGATCCTATCTTGCAAGTCTATAGTCACCTATTATGTGTTATGATATGTTAACCCCGAAGTGACAATAATCGGGATAATTACCGGTGATGATCGTAGTTTGAGGAGTTCATGTATTCACTAAGTGTTAATGCTTTGGTCTGGTACTCTATTAAAAGAAGGCCTTAATATCCCTTAGTTTCCAATAGGACCCCGCTGCCATAGGAGGGTAGGACAAAAAATGCCATGCAAGTTCTTTTCCATAAGCATGTATGACTATATTCAAAATACATGCCTACATTACATTGATGAACCAGAGATAGTTCTGTGTCACTCTCGGTGTCAAAATTGGCGGATCTCGGGTAGGGGGTCCCGAACTGTGCGTCTAAGGCGGAGGTAACAGGAGGTAAGGGACACGATGTTTACCCAGGTTCGGGCCCTCTTGATAGAGGTAATACCCTACGTCTTGCTTGATTGTTCTTGATGATATTAGTATTACAAGAGTTGATCTACCACGAGATCGGAGAGGCTAAACCCTAGAAGCTAGCCTATGGTATGATTTTTTTTGTCCTACGGACTAAAACCCTTCGGTTTATATAGACACCGGAGGGGGCTAGGGTTACACAAGGTCGGTTACAAAGGAGGAGATATGCATATCTGTATTGCCTAGCTTGCCTTCCACGCCAAGTAGAGTCCCATCCGGACACGGGACGAAGTCTTCAATCTTGTGTCTTCATAGTCCAACAGTCCGGCCAAAGGATATAGTCCGGCTGTCCGGAGACCCCTAATCCAGGACTCCCTCGGTAGCCCCTAAACCAGGCTTCAATGACGATGAGTCCGGCGTGTAGTGCTGTCTTCGGCATTACAAGGCAGGTTCCTCCTCCGAATACATTATGGAAGAGTTTGAATACAAGGATAGTGTCCGACCCTACAAAATAAGATCCACATACCACCGTAGAGGGAATAATATTTCCACAAATCTAATCTGCTAACACGTTTTGGCAGCATGACATCACGCCACGGCCTGGTAATTATCTGAACCATTTTTCTTTAACCAGCCCTGCACATAATGCGAGGCGGTTTCTTGACACGTCTTGTCAAAGCAGAGATCGTGTTCCCCTTATCACGGGATTCTCATCAATACAAACGTGGGTAACCCAACCGTGCCTGTTGGTATGACTCCTAGATTTTAGGTAAGTCTCAAACGGCCATGAGGAGGACGCTTGATATTCATCCCCTTTATAAAGGGACAAGGATTTTTCTTTTTTCCCTCCTGTGCTCAATCGAATCCTGAGTTCTAACACCCAAAGCTCCGGTCAGGTGCTTCGGACCTTCAATCATGTCCGGATCTAGCCTTCAAGGCCGGTGGATGCCTTCCTCTGTCACGGAGGAGGACATTAAGAAGTTGAGGGAGGCCAGATATCTGACCGCCGAAATTTCGCATAGGCTGCCCGCCCTAGGGAAGGTCATCCCTACTCTCGAACCCAACGAGAGTGTTGTGTTCGTCTCCCACTTCCTCCGAGGACTAGGCCTCGCTCTGGATCCTTTTGTTAGGGGTCTTATGTTCTATTATGGGCTAGATTTTCATGATCTGGCCCTGGATTCCCTTCTTCACATCTCGTCATTTATCGTCGTATGTGAGGCCTTCCTCCGCATTACCCCTCACTTCGGCCTGTGGCTCAAGACCTTCGACGTGACGCCGAAGATGGTCGAGGGGTAGTACGCAGCGTGCGGAGGTGCTCTAATAAGCAAAATTGATGACGCTCCATGGCCAAAGGGTTCCTTTCCAGAGGTGTCCGGATTATGGCAATAGGAGTGGTTTTACGTCACAGCTCCCCGAAGTGCCAAATGGGTAGCTGCCCCCACCTTTTGCTCGGGCCCCCCACCACAACTGATGTCATGGATCAGCAGGGGCTGAGCTGGGGTCCAGCCAAGGACATGCCAATACTGCAGAGCCATATCCGAGATCTCTTCAAGCGAGATTTCAGTCTGGTTATGGTAATGCAAGTTATGCTGGTTCGTCAAGTCTATCCTTGCAAGCGATGGCCCCTCCGCATGTGGGAATTCAACCCGAAAGGACCACGCACTATTCAACATTTCCTCGGCATGACGCACGAGGAGATGTACAGATCGTTCTTCGGACCCCAAATAGAGTGTCCAGACACCACCGACGACGTGGGCCTGAGCTGCAACCGCCCCACTGCCCAAGTAAGTAATCCCCTGGCTGAACACACTGTCCTTTTATTTATCATGACATCATTTTGAAGAATTGCTCTTTGACTAGAACTGGATAACAAAGGCGAAGATGATCCGGTGTTCGGCCCCCCTTCCTGAAGGCTTGGACAATCCGGTGCTGGAAAAGATGCTCGAGCCAGCACCTTGTCTAGTGCCCTCAAAGGAAGATGAAGGGGGGAATAAAGAGGGCGAAAGCGGGCCTCCATCGCTACCTATTCCAATCGAGGGAATGGGCGCTAATTGAAACCAAGGGGAGGAATCTGACATTCCCTCTCCTCGGGGAAGGAAGTGGACTACCTCCGAAGATCCGGAAACTAAGGTTTCCAAACGGGAGAAGAAATCTCCGCCAGAGGGTCCTGCCCCGGAGGGCATTCTTGCCGCACAATGTCCGCGCGGGGATCAGCCCTCTACCGAGCTGTAAGTAATCAAAAAGTACTTAATAGTGAAGATATCCTACCTTACTTCCGAAGACAATGACCGATGCTTGTAAATTGTAGTCTGGATCGCAGCCTTTCTCGACAGAGTTCATCTTCGGGGGATCTTCTTCCGGAGATGATGGAGAGCGAAACGCCTCCCCCGGACTCCCCAGCTCAAGAAGCAGGCGACCTTGAAGTGTCGTCGCGAAGGGTACCTCCGGATCCAATGTCGCCAGAGGATAACCCTTTGGCTGCCCGGCATCCCCAGTATCCGGCTCCTGAGGAGAGTGACAACAAGGGTCTATACTGTGTGCGGTCGAACGCACTGAAGGATCTTCTGGGGCAAGCTATCGTCTCGGAAGCGCATCATACGCTAATGGGTACGCTAATTGAAAGGATTTCATCTGCCAAAAGCGGTTTGCACGAAGCTTTTATGAGTCTGCTGAAAGGCTTCGAGGTACGTGAAATAATGTATGCCTTTAATAGTACCGCATATGTTAGGTATGCACATGCAGATAGTAGCCCCTGAGACTTTGGTTGTCGTCAAGAACGGCGGAAAACAAAGGATCATAGTCCCAGGGAATAACCAGACCGCCTTTATGTGCAGGTGGTTGAAGCTCCGGTGGCTAGCCGGACCGATGGGTTTGCCAAACTGAAGCGGCAATTGGATGCGGCAGATGCCGACATCGTGCTTTTCAACAAGCGGCTTGACGAGGCACATGGTGAGTGTTTTTTCTGGTGATCGTCACATAATAAGAGCAGCATGATGCCAATATCTTTAATATGTTGTGACTGCAGATGGAGCTGCCACCGTGGAGACCCTTCGGGCGGAGCTTGCCCGAGCCAAGGAGCAAGTAAGGAGTAGCAATGCGGCCGCTTTCAAGGTGGACGAAGAGTTAAGGGCCAAACAGGCCGCGCATTGCGAGAGCAAGGAAAAAATAGCCAAGATGGCTATAGAGTTAAAATATGCTGCTAACCATTATCGGCTTCTTGAAGAAGAAGAAGACCGGGCGAAGGCGACGGACCTGGAGAAGGCCCGGGTGGCTGCCAAGGAAGCCCGCTCCAAAATTAGAGCGAGGAAGGAGGAGCTGAATCAACCTGTAGATATCGTGTCTGTGAAGCCCTTCTTGCTGCGGACTAAGTTCGCAGATCCAAAGTATGCTCCTCTGGACCGGCTATGGAGCTCTACAGACGAGTACATGGATTTGGCTGCAAGTGCTGCTGATGCAGCCGAGTACTTCAAGGATCAGAAAGGTCCCGAAGTGGAGAAGTTGTTCTGGTCACGGTTTCACGCTCCAGTCCATCCGCTGCTGCTGAATGGGCTATTAACCGGTTGGGCAGAGCTCCATAGGTTGTCCGGACTTGCCATGAGGTCCGTTGTGGATCACCTGTGGCCGGGAGGGCCAAGGCCAAGTAGCTACTTTAGCTTAGTGCAACAATTCCTTGAAGCTGTGCCATGCATCGATGCTGTAAAGAGATTAGCGTGCATAGAAGGTGCGCGGATGGCCCTTGCCCATGTCAAAACATACTGGGCGGAGATGGAGGCCACCACTGTTGCAGCACAGGGTTCGGCCATAGGCCGAGTGGCTGCCGAGCACTACTTTGAAGAAGTTCTTGAAGGCGCTCGTTCGATAGAGGCTCAGTGCTCGAAGAATATTATTTTCCAGTGACATGTAGTCCCATTGTACGAACAATGTTTGCTCTGAATTAATCAAGGCTGTATTTATACTTTTGCCCGAAAGTACTATGATGCCTCCTATGCAGCCGTTTATGTATATATGTATATAACCTGAAAGTTTGCAGTCGTCGGCTTCCGCCCCCACGCATATAATGCGGGGGTGTTCGCAAAAGAAGCATATCCACACTTGATCCAATGTCTTGGTCCATTAAGGAGGTGATAGCGTAGAGAACGAGGCAATCGGACTATATTGCTTTAACACTTTCACTTAGCCATAGGAGTTTGACAGTGGGGCTACTATATAGCCCCTGGTACCTCTGCGCTCGTCCGAATATGGTGCGCGTACGTACATGACTGGGAAACGGTCCTTCGTTAATGTGGAGGAATCCCGAAGATTCTGATTAGTCATCGAGTGGTTGACCAGTCTCTCGCTATATCATGACAGACAGTTTTCGGCTTTCTCTACTAAGGTGCTCATCTGATTGAACCAGGGCACAATCACAGTAGTTCTCCTAGTGCTACCTTAGCCGATATAACGGAACGTAAGGTACCAAAACGTGGGAGCCGGGCAAACCCAGCATTTGACCAAAGACATGATTCGGAGCTGATGCATATAGGGCCAAACTCGCGACGCTGAATACTCCCTAAGGTGTTTGGTCTTTATAACATATACCGGGCTAAACAATGCCCTTTATAAGAAACCCCTTGTGTCCAGGTACGTACAAAATCCTGGTGTGGCCACATGCCAATAACGCCGGCATCCTTCTCGGTTATGTGGAGTATCCGAAGGATGTGAGCAACAAGATACAATAAAAAAGGTTTATGCAGGGCCTTAATCTAAAAAGAAACCTTTTGGCGGGTCCCTGCTGCACGTCTGCGCCTGTGTCTCCGTTGTGCCATGTCCTGGACGGGTGTAGCGCGATTTTAACCTGCAAAAGGAAAGAACTTAGGTGAGAGTTGCCATGCCGAAAAGAAGAATGGGTTATCAGAATTCCAGAGAAGCCAAGTTGAGTCGGGTTGGCCCTGATTACGCGCGGGAAGCCCCTGGTTTCGTTTTATGAGGGTTTGAAAACCAATCTCATGTATGTATGATGGAACGCCGGACTCGTCTAACCGCGTCCGTGGTCTTGACGACCTGCCATTTTTCCTGGTTGGTGCGGCCGTCTAGTGTGCGGCTGTTAGAGCCGCCGCGTCCTCTTCCGTACGTGAAGAATGGTTGGTATTTCCGCTAACTGTAATGACGCCTCATGGACCAGGCATCTTGAGCTTGAGAAAAGCATAATGCGGTATTGCGTTAAAACGAGCGAAAGCCTCCCTTCCGAGTAGTGCTTGAAAATCACTTCGGAATGGGGCGATGTGAAAATTTAACGTTTCGCTTCGGAAGTTGTCGGGAGAACCAAATACCACCTCTAGTAGTAGAGAGCCCGTGCAGTGGGCCTCTTGGCCTGGTATTACTCCCTTGAAGGTAGTATTACTGTGGCTTATTTGTGTCATGTATATCCCCATTTTGCGGACTGTGTCCTGATATATGAGATTGAGATCACTGCCGCCGTCCATGAGGACCCTTGTGAAATGGTACCCATTTATTATTGGGTCTAACACCAAGGCCGTCAGTCCTTTGCGCCGGATATGTTTATCGTGATCCCTACGATCAAAAGTGATCGGGCAGGCCAACCATTGGTTGGGCCTAGGGTGACAGGATCTATGGCGCGTGTGTACCAGAGTGCGTGATTGCTTCTCCTCCTTGTCACATGGATCACGTTTACTGTTTTAACCTCCGGTGGGAACTTTTTCTGTCTTCCGGCGCTTTGCTGGCGAGGTTCATCCTCGTCTTTGCTTGGTGTCTCTTCCCCGTTGTGTTCGGCGTTTAGCTTACCGGCCTGCTTGAAGACCCAACATTCTCTGTGGGTATGATTTGCAGGTTTGTCTGGGGTGCCGTGAATCTGACAGAGTTTTTCAAGAATTTTGTTTAGGCCAGATTGTCCTTCTCTACTGCCTTTGAAAGGCTTTTTCCGCTGACCTAGTGAGGAGCTCCTGAATCCAGCGCTTACTGCCGTATTATCTGGGCTACCTTCTTTATTTCGACGCTTGTTTTTGTTGCGTCATGATTTACCATTGCCATCCCTTACTTCGGATGTGCCTGGGTCGCTGGTGCTGCTACGGGCCAACCAGCTATCCTCGCCCACACAAAAGCGGGTCATGAGGCTTGTTAGGGCGGCCATTGTTCTCGGTTTTTCCTGACCGAGGTGTCTGGCGAGCCATTCGTCTTGGACGCTATGTTTAAAAGCTGCTAAGGCTTCGGCGTCCGGACAGTCGACTATTTGGTTCTTCTTGATGAGGAACCTGTTCCAAAGCTTTCGGGCGGACTCTCCGGGTTGTTGGATTATATGACTTAAATTGTCTGCATCCGGAGGTCAGACATAAGTCCCTTGAAAATTGGCCCGGAAAACATCCTTGAGCTCCTCCCAACTTCCAATTGAGTTTTCGGGGAGGCTTTTCAGCCAGTGCCTGGCTGGCCCTTTAAGCTTGAGGGGCAAGTATTTAATGGCATGGAGATCGTCTCCACGAGCCATATGAATATGGAGGATGAAGTCCTCTATCCAGACTCCAGGGTCGAGTGGGCTATTATTATCGCTGTTTTTGCTATGGCGGGACTTAGGGCGGTGCCGCTGACGTTGCTGCTTGGGTTGCTTCTTGGAGGGGTCATCCTCCGCTTTCTCGTCGCCATTGGCTTCGTTGGTGGTGTCCACCATGTACACGTCATGTGATGAAGTAGCGGTCCAGCGCCCTGTGAGTGGTGGTTCCGGTTCGTCTCTTGCATCGTTGTCCATACCGCGGAGTCGAAGTCGAGCATGTCGGTTAAGTCATCGACAGTGGCTACTAAGTGGGTGGTGGGTGGGCAGCGAATTTCTTCGTTGTCCGCATCCCATTCTAGCCGAACATAGTACGACCAAGGTTCTCCTGACAGGGAGAGAGACCTTAATGAATTTAGAACATCTCCAAAAGGTGAGTGATGAAAGATATCCGCGGAGGTGAACTCCATGATCGGCGCCCAGTCGGACTCGACGGGCATGGATATGAGCGGCTCGAAGTCCGTGGCCGAGGATGAATCCAGTGGTTCGGCAACATGGCTCTCGTAAGGGGTGAAGTCAGTATCCGGCTCTATCGCCGCTGAGAGTGCGGCCTTCATGGCGGGGTCAATCCCGCCGCTCTTGGATGGCGCGTCTTTCTCCAGGTTAAAAGCCAGAGTAGCTGTGGATGCGATCTCCCGAACACTGTCCGGCGGCAGAGTTACGTCTTGCTCGTCGTGACTGCACGGTGCGTCCGGCATGGGCTCGAATTCGTCGAAGATAAAGTCTCCGCGGATATCTTCCGTGTAGTTCAAGTTTACAAATCTGACCTGATGGCCAGGGGCGTAGCTCTCAATTTGCTCCAGATGGCCAAGCGAATTGGCCTGCAGTGCAAAGCCGTCGAATATGAAGATCTGTCCGGGGAGGAAAGCCTCACCCTGGATCGCATCGCTAGCGATGATCGAAGGAACCATCAAGCCTTATGGTGACGACACAGTGGAACTCTCAATGAAAGCACCAATGTCGGTGTCAAAACCGGCGGATCTCGGGTAGGGGGTCCCGAACTATGCGTCTAAGGCGGATGGTAACAGGAGGCAGGGGACACGATGTTTACCCGGGTTCGGGCCCTCTTGATAGAGGTAATACCCTATGTCCTTCTTGATTGTTCTTGATGATATGAGTATTACAAGAGTTGATCTACCACGAGATTGGAGAGGCTAAACCCTAGAAGCTAGCCTATGGTATGATTGTCTGTTGTCCTACGGACTAAAACCCTCCGATTTATATAGACACCGGAGGGGGATAGGGTTACACAAGGTCGGTTACAAAGGAGGAGATATGCATATCCGTATTACCTAGCTTGCCTTCCACGCCAAGTAGAGTCCCATCCAGACACGGGACGAAGTCTTCAATCTTGTATCTTCATAGTCCAACAGTCCGGCCAAAGGATATAGTTCGGCTGTACGGAGACCCCCTAATCCAGGACTCCCTCAGTCACCCTATGTTATAACTGTTGCATGAGGAATCGCATCCTACATAATAATCCATCACTGATCCATTGCCTACGAGCTTTTCACATATTGATCTTTGCTTAGTTACTTTTCTGTTGCCACTGTTACAACCACTACAAAACCAATATTGTTACTTTTTCCACCGTTACCACTACTATCATATTAGTTTGCTACTAAATACTTTGCTGCAAATATTAAGTTTTCCAGGTGTGGTTGAATTGACAACTCAGCTGCTAATACTTGAGAATATTCTTTGGCTCCCCTTGTGTCGAATCAATAAATTTGGGTTGAATACTCTACCCTCGAAAACTGTTGCGACACCCTATACTTGTGGGTTATCAGTGCCCTCCTCCATGCAGAAGGCACGCACAACTCTAGTCCAACCACTTGTGATGGCTGACTCCCCATCCTTCACGATCTTCATGAAAACATCTAGATAATCAATGTGTTCTGGTAGAAATACTTTAACCTTTTCATGCCCACCAATCATGTAGTTTGAGAGGTAATCTTGAGTAATCTGCTTTGGCAACCACTACAAAGGAAAAAGATCAGACATTGTCATCTAACACAACTCATTACGGGCAGTAAAAAGAAGGCTGCAGTGTTCTTACTTACCATCTTGAAGTTCGTTGTTGTCTTGGATAAAGTGTAAAGAAATAGTTCAATTGCCATCTTTGGACCCATTTTACTAACAATCTTTATCAGCTTCCTCACTTGATGCTGGTTCGATATCTCATTGCCCCATATGCAGAAAGGGTTGAAGCGCGGATCTTTACCAATGACATATGTACCTAAAAGCACCAAGTTAATATTAGAAGCTAAATAGCAATTGCACAATAATGTAGTGCAACACTCTTTTATAATATGTCTATATGCATCCGTATGTGGTAGTCCATTTGTAACCTCTAAAAAGACAAATATTTAGGAACGGGGGGTATCTTATAACATCCAATATACTCACATATTAGATGAATTAACATCTTATATTATGGGCCGGAACGACTTTAGTGCATTCTTACAAATTATCGGTTGATTAACCGCTGCTGTATCCAGGGGTTACAGTTAGTTTGAGCTAGTTCGGGCTCCAATAGCCCTAAAGTATATCTAAACATGAGGGCTAGTTTGGGATAGTTGCATCTATAACCCACCAAAAAAACTATCCAACCCAAGTGGTGCTAATTGGAGCTAGTTCTCCTAGTGCATTTATTATCAATCTAACCCTGCCATCCAAACAACTATTTGGATTGAGTTAGTTCAGGGTTAGTAATGAGCTAGAAACTAACTCTAACCTCTAGCTAAGTTGAGTATCCAAACAGGGATGTGTTGTTGTTGTTGTTGCTGCTGCTGCTCTTCTACGTATATCTGGACATCATTAGAACATTAATGTAACACTTTTCCTTGTTGCTATGTAGCCTAGGATTGCATATTTAGAAATTAAGTACAGTGCATGTTGCTATGTAGCCTTAGATATATTACATATGGCCCTAGTTAACCTAACGATAAATGGGTTGCAGATATATTCAGTTAAAATTCCGATTCACCGATTAGTCCCTTATCAGCCGCCAGCCTATATGGTACCAGCTACCAATATCCTAAATAGTGAGCAGATATAAGCCATGGGATGAAACTAACCTCGATGAAAACAACAGTCGTTCCCAAAATTGTCCTATGTAGGTACATAGAGAAGCATGTTAAGCACAACAGTTCATACTTGCACATATAGAACATCACGTTGTGAATAACTGGAACAAACAAGGCATACTATGAACAACCAAAGATAGCATTTGAAACTGGACATATGCTAACTACAAACAACCAAACAATCAAAAAACTTTTAAAGAGGCATATGCTAGCTATAACAGTCTTAACAGCAAGCAAATATATGCATCCCTATCGGTATGTTTAAAACTGGATTGATGACATGTTCTGCACAGTAAATAATTGCACATGTAGAGCATCACATTGTGAACAGCTGAAATAAACAAGGCATACTGCAAACAACCAGATATAGCAATTAAAACTGGACATATTCTCACTACACTACAAAAGGGACTCGACAAAACAAATCATGGGTTCCCCCTATGAAGAGGCACGGCAAAACAAATCATGGGTTTCCTCACTTGTCACAGATGGGCTCATTCCCGTGGGAAGAGCATGGAGCCTGGATGTGCTCCATGTTGTCGCAGATGGGCTCCTTCCCCTTAGAAGAGCACGGATGTATGGTGCCCTCCCTGATGTCGCAGACGTGGGCTTTCCCCTTGGAAGAGCAGATGCGCTCTTTCCCTTTGGAAGAGCCAGAGGGGGTGCCCTCCTCGTGGTCCCCATTGATGAGGTCTGACTTGAAAGCTGTGGATCCCAAGCCAGCGTCGCAGAATGTGTCCTTCAAAAATGATAAAAGGGGGTCGATGGCGATGTAGAATGGCAAATTGTTGACAGTGAGCCAGAGGAGATCAGCGGCGGGGCCATGGATGAGATCGACGGCGGTTGAACCCAAGGGGTTGGGGCTGGGCCACTTAACCTGTGACACCCCGCCTCAGGCCGTCGCTGTCGATGACGTTCATGTCATAGCCGGTGGCCGAGACATGCCCACATACTCTAGCCCACTGCTTGAGTGCCTGCCGCCAGTAATGGTCACCAGCTTCCTCGGCGACATTGGGCGATGAGACCGCTATACACCTCTTTTGGGACAGTCGCTCCTCGAGCTCCACGGGAAGCATAGCCGGGCTTAGGCTGCGACGCTCTAGAGTGGGGATGTGGATGGGAATGGGGATCGGTGGGAAAGGCGGCATTTGGCAGGCGTCATCTAAAAAACTCAGGGTGGTCTGGGTATGGAGATCAGTGGGTAAGCTGCACGGGCAAACTGGCAGATGTTGACAATGGAGGCCTTGCAGCGATGGCGACAGCGGCGGCGGGGACCTTGCTAGGGTTTCGAGCGAGGGAGGGGGTGTGTGTGCGTGCACGCCCGAGGAGGTTTTGGTATGTGTGTGTGTGTTCTCTGTGTGTGTGGAGGGGGGGTGTTCGAGGAAATGACGCGGGTACTGAAAATTTTACTATGCGGGAGTCAAACGCGGGAGTGAAATGATGGGCTATTGAAAATTTTGATGATAGTGCATCACACACGGTCCGGAGATAGCAATCGTGTGTTACGAAACAGAAAAACCCTCGAGGCGGGCAGATATTTTCTAGGGATGCAGGCAGGATTGGGAACAAGAAACGCCGCACACGGTCCAAAGATAAAACCCGTGTGTTATGATACAGAAAAACCCTCAAGGCGGGTAGATATTTTCTAGGGATGTAGGCGGGATTGAGAACAAGAAACATCGCACACGGTCCGGAGATAATAACTGTGTGTTATGAAACATAAAAACCCTTGAGGTGGGCAGATATTTTTGAGAGGGGGGCTCGTGGAGCCCAATGTACTGTGCGGACGTGTGCGTGACAGGGGCACCAGCGTGGCACATGGTTAGTTTGAGTGAACCGTGTTTGTTGCGTCATTCGACTTGTCTAATGTTCATAAATTTGGTGAAAAATGACGCGGGAGAGGGTCAGAACACGAACAAACTTGCATGTGGACGAAATTTATGTATCAAAAGGGTGGTTTTATTTTCAAATACCAAATGCAACTTCGATGTGGCACCTCTCTCGCAAAGCACACGGTATTGCTTGCCCCCCCATGCCGGCACGAATTGGGAATCCTAAGCTATGAATGCATGCCCCCTCCACCCCAACCGAGGTTCACCTAGCAAAGCGCGAAGTAGCTAGCATCCCCCCTC
>NC_041384.1:200580204-200616832 GCF_002162155.2 Triticum dicoccoides | reverse complement strand
CACCTAGCAAAGTGCGAAGTAGCTAGCAGCCCCCCACCCCCATCCTCGTGTCGCCATGAAGGGAATCCTAAGCTATGAATGCATGCCCCCCAACCGAGGTTCACCTAGCAAAGTACGAAGTAGCAACCCCCCAAACACACACACTTTCATTCGGTGGGCCAGAGAGGCATATCTCACCAAGATGGATCATAAAACGGACCAAGAATAATCCACCTTGGTTGTACAACCTCTCTCTTGTTGTTGGTCAAAGTGATGGTTGTCCATGCGACCCCGGAGATGGGCTATCTCGCCAATAATCACGCAAGTAGCTAGTCCCCGAGGACAACCACTGCATGCATGTGGCCCAAACATATGTATGGAGAGGTGTTTTTTGAGTAACAATGGAAAATGCCGCACCATGATTTCGAACTAGAAATCCCCACACTGAGTGAGGGTTAGGTTGACGATGTATATGTATGTTACACCACACTTCAAACCTACAACGGGGATTCATGCATGCATGTGTGCATAGTATATGCGCTCAAACTTAAGGTCTGAATCTCACCATGACCTATACTACGATAACACGCAAATGAAGAATCTGTCATGGCAACCTATCTTGTTGTTAGTCAAGGTGTTCATGGATGTCCATGCGGGCCCACTAATATATAGGCTTGTCGCCGATAACCACTCGAGGGAGTGTACCGTTCGAAGGAAACCACTATATGCATATGTATGGAGGTGATGCGTGCATGCATGTTTGAATACACAACATTGATGTGGCGCGTGCGTCAAAAATCATACACTAGCTCCCCACACAGAGCGAGATCGGTTCATGATGTGTCATTGTACTAGCCACTTCGACTCGATGGGAGGGATTCATGCGCACACATGC
The DNA here is from genome assembly GCF_002162155.2 of Triticum dicoccoides. Taxonomy (NCBI): domain Eukaryota; kingdom Viridiplantae; phylum Streptophyta; class Magnoliopsida; order Poales; family Poaceae; genus Triticum; species Triticum dicoccoides. The sequence goes on along the minus strand of NC_041384.1, from coordinate 200,615,958 downwards.
ATGTGTGTGTGCTCAAACTATATCATGCATGTCATCCCAGAGCAAAAATAATAATCCCCTCCTAAGTCAAATTAACCTCTCTTGTTGTCAGGCAAAAAGTAGTGATGGACCAAGCAGGCCCATAGATGGAAAGCATCGATATCGCTGATAACCGCTTAAGTGGGTGCGAGAGGACAACCACCACCGTTTTGCATGTGGGCCGAACATATATATGTTGAATAACCAAAATGCACAACTTTGATGTGCCACATGCGTCAAAAACCGTAAACCATGCACCCACACAAAGCGAGGTTCATCAAGCGTACTACATATGATGGTCCCCTTCCCTCCTGTTCGCCGCATACTATATGCTCATGCCGTAATATATGTACAACCCAAAAGAATCCTCATCGATGGTGAAATTAATTAACCTCTCCCGATGTAGGTCAAAGTGATGGATGCATGCATCGACGATGGCCTCGTGGGCCCATAGATGGAAGTGTGACACGTGAGTGTCCTAGCTAGGATATGCATGTGGCCCAAAAAGGTGTTGTGTGATGTTTGAATAGCCAATTTCACAATTTTGATGTGGCACGTTCCTCGGAAACCAAAAAGTCCCGACACTGAGTGAGGTGTACTTGTTCACGGACGCGTACGTATAGTATATATGCTAGTCCCCTCCCACCTCTTCGACGTGTACTATATACCACCATAACACAAACAAAAAAGATTCTACCTTATTGGTCAAATTAACCTCACTATCGGTTGTTCATCAACGTGATGGACGACGACCTCGCGGGCCCACAGAAAGCATCACACGCGAGTATCGAGTGTCGTGTAGGACAACCATCGAATGCATGTGGCCAAAACATTTATGTATGAAAGGTTTGTGTAATGTTTTAAATAATGATTTCACGACTCTGATGTGGCACCGGCTTGCCTAACAAAACGGTCAACCCACACAGTGGCTCACAACTTGTAGTGTACCCGCCACCCCCGGACGCACACACCCACACCCACACCCACACACACACTGCGAATCCACCGCAAGTACGATGCATGTTAAATTAATTATCCCACGGTGAACATATATGTTACCAAAGGAGGGACATTTTAATTTCAAAAAAATCACAGAGATCATTAAGACATTTTAGTACATTGATTGATTGATTTTCTACGGGTATAATGTTCAAAAAATCAAATTTGAGCTACATGCACACGTGACAGTGCACCTAAATGGATTGCAAAAATACATGTGTTTCACTGGGTGCATGTTTACTCCCCGTGCAACAAATTTCAAACATTGAGAATCTTGATTTTTAAATTCTACTACATCCAAAACTTTTTTGAAGTTCATGAAACTTATCGTGTTGTCATATGGACACCAATACAAAGTGGCATTGTACTTTTTTGTCAAAATTGAGACCAGTTTTGATGTAATATTTATCTAATTATAGATGGGAGATTATTAATAATTGGGAACCAATATCCCAAACAAATTATTTATTTGAACCGTGAGCGTTAGACCAACAATGGATACGTGCCATGCTTCGGTTAAGCAATTAAGCGGCAACATTAATCATCCAAATAGAAAAATAATATACGTGTCGCCACGCGATCCATGTGTCGTGCGAGCAGGCGTGAGTTGACGGGACGTGTCCGCCACGCAGGTAGACGGTGAGGCGTGCGTGCAGGTGTGTGAATTCATGGAGGCGTGCTCGCTGTGCAGTGTCATCGGGAGGTGTGCGAGTAGCTGTGTGAAACTTTGGTAGGCATGCCAGCAGTCCGGTGCGTAGGCTCACCGGGATGCGAGCCATCGGTCTGACCGTCGCCCGCCTCTCTCCCACAACTCCCACTACTCCATATTAATGGTGCACCCGAGCGGCCGCACTCCCCATCCTCGCTACACACACACAATCCACTCTCTCCGATCCGCTTGCATCCTCGACGCCGCTCTCAGTCCTCAAAGCCTTCAGTGTATGATGCCGGGGAGTGGCGATGTCGGGGCTGCTAAAGCACCAGAGCACGGTGTGGAGATGGAGACAGAGGTTGTCGTCACCGCCGGCGAGTTATCGCTGCAACCTAACATCATCGTCGGCGTCGAGCTTCCACAGTCGGAGGCGGAGTTCCACACCGACTCCGACGACCACTCCGGCAACGACTCCGACGACCACTCGGACGACCACTCCGGCAATGACTCTGACGACGACGGACAGTTGGTTAGTCATCTATACCCACTTATGTGTTAAATAGATCATAGGGTTTCTCTGGTTACTCCTGCCTCCCCCTTTTTGGGATAGAAATCCTATGGTTATGTTCTCCCAATCCATGAAATCTAAGTAAGTTTCGTTAGATCCGTGTAGTGTATTGATTGTTTGAATGGTACAGGTGATAAGTGATTAGTTGTTTCATCTGTGCAAATGATTTCTGCTAGTAATCCAACTAGGGTTAGTGTTCATGCTAATAATTCCTAGCCAGGGCTTGAAAATTGATTTTGAATGACCTACATATGTTTGTGCCATTATTTTCTTCAAGATTGGTCTATACATAGACGTCTGTGCTTAAAAATCGAACCATAATCTCTGGATATGTATAAATAAATAGCCATAAATTCCTAATCCTACTTCACGGCATGTAATCATTGATTTGATGCCAAATTTGTTTTACTATTTGTATAGGTATTGTCTGATGATGTGGACAGCAAGGATGAAGATGTCCAGAGGAGGTACAACAGGCAAATCCTAAGGGAGCTTTATGCGGGAATGAATAACAGGTGTATTAGGACCTGGAACGGCGGCTAAGGATGCCCATTTTGCAACCAAAAGCTTCATGACACGTATCTAAGTGTTCTGGCCCATGCAAGAGGACGGGTCGTTGGCTCCTTCAAGCAGAAGTATTCTCGCAGGGTGGTGCACGGCGCGTATGCCGTGTACCTGGAGAAGCTTCAGGATCGTGCCGGCCACATGTGAGATGAGATGTGGGATGGATCGAACTATGTACGCTTGACTATATATGCTTAATGCGGTTGAACTATGTACTTATGGTTGAACTATGCTTATGTACGTGTACGCTTATTATCTATGTCTGAGTATGTTAAATATTTGGTCAATATTTGGTAAAAATTACAAAGGGGGACTAATAAACCAGGACGGATGTAGTACATCAATCACACATGGTTCCCAAAATTGGAACCATGTGCAATGACTTTCATTTTGCCTGTTGCGTCAATCACACATGGTTCGCTCTAGCAAACCGTTACCCCAAAAATTCTTTGTGGGACAGAAAATCCTCACCACCCAATTCAAAAAATAAAAAATAAAACCCTCACCATCCCCACATCACAAAAACCCTCACCCCGCCTGCCACCCCCTCGGCCCCTCCAGTACATTCCCCATTCACACCTGCACAAGCTCCTCCGCGTCTATGCCATGGCATCGCCTATCGCGGCAGTAAACACTTAGCTCGACACCTGTAGGCTCCCGGCAAAGCCCACCACATTTCGCCACTTCTGCTTGCCGCTGCCTATCGCCATCGACTTTCTCGACACTGCTCACGGTCGACCCGGCTCTGCTTGGTTGCGGAATCTGCCGTACTAAGGGTTCTTTCTCATGGACGGCAAGGTAAATAATTTAACGATATATTATCTCATCTCTTATCCCAGTTCATCTGCCTCCTTTAATCACCCAGCGGAAATCGCCATGAATTAATTTTGTTCGAGCTGATTTGAGGGTTTTCTTTCATTCATATAATGTGTAGTGCGCCGACACTTCAGGACTTTGCGACCTCTTCCAGAGATTCCATCTCACCGTACTAGATAACTTGAGGACACGCGCGGTATGTTCAATCTCACCCTAAATGGGTTGGCATAGCCTACTTTCCTAAACATATTCTAAATATTGCTACATTTGGATAAAACGTGCCACATGCACCATATACGTCAAAGGGGATTTTCCCCTCTTGTTTCTATATTAGGAAAATTAATGATGTATTGTTCTTTCGATTACTCTCATATTTCCATGACATCATGTTTACCCAATCTGTTTAATTATAGATTTTGGTCCTTCGATTTGAACTGCTGTATAGTTCTTTAATTTTGAGCCCATATTTGCATGTTACCATATTTTCTTTAACAATCCTACCATTTTCTGCAGAACATCCCTTGATATGCAACAGATTATGTAGTGCATAATTTTTCCCTTTACATAGATGAAGGATCCACGGATGTCATACTGCACACAAACCATGGATTTACAATCGTTGCTACTGTAAGACTTGATGAACGTGGTGACTCCTATTTTGGCACTGGCTTTTGGAAAGAAATTGCAAAGTTTTATGTACTGAAAGCTGGCACTAAAATTGCACTACACATAAAAGGGCCTGGTCATCAGATATATGCTAACTTCCCCGAAAAAATCATCCGTCTAGACTTTGTTCGAAGTAAGTTTTCTTTTCAACTATCTGCATGTTGACTTACCTAGCAATGTCAAATGAATTGTGTAGTATTAGCAACCAATTGTTATTCCATTTTCTTACTATATTCCTACCTGATAACTTCTAGTTACCAATACACTTTTCTATTGCCCTGTTTTAACTAAATATTCCCTGTACTCCCATTTCTATCAGAAAGCGCCGCTGACAAGGAGACTCCGGAGGTGGAGAACGGGGCTGCCAACAAGCGGAGGCGGGGCGAGCTAGAACCGTAATCGACTCCAGTAGGCCTAGACTTCATCAGCAGCCTCCCCGATGATATGTTGAGAGTCGTCATCTCCCTCCTCCCAATCAAATATGGGGCACGGACAACCATCCTTTCCCGATGGTGGCGCCCCCTATGGAACTCCATCCCTCTCGACCTCATCGACACCCACGAGCTCTTCCATGGCTATCACAAAAGCTTGGATGCGTTCTCCAAGATCCTCGGCAGTCACCTTGGCCCAACCAAAGGCCTTAGAATGGGAAAGTTCCGTTCCAATGGCAAGGACTGAGCCAAGCTTAACGACTGGTTCCAATCCCTCATCCTAGATCAGTTCGAGGAGATCACTTTTGATGATGGGCATATGCGGTCGCTGCCAATGTCCGCACTCCGCCTCGCGCCCATGCTGTGCGTTGTCAAGTTCAGGAACTGCCATCCGCCCTTAATGACGCGCCCACTCTTATTCTACCAAGGCTGAAGCAACTCGAGCTTGTCGCCGTCTGCCTCTCAAACGGTGACATGAAGCGCCTGCTTCATAGCTGTAATACACTCGAGTACCTTCATCCTCAGGCGATCAATGGGTTGAGTACCTTCCACATCACCTCCATGACTCTCCAAACTATTTATGTGTGTTGCTGGTGCGGCGGGAAGACATCACAAGATTTGTACCACGGTATGGTCAATGAGGACACACCTACACTTGAGAGATTACTTGTAGTTGATCAAGAAGGTCCAACAAGAATCAATGTCATTTCTGCGTTGAAATTGATAGTGGTGGGCTACTCGTCTTACAAATACTCCGAACTTGTTATTGGATCCACACCCGTTCAGGTACAACATCCACCTTCTACCTCTCCTTCTACAAATTAACATTATTTCTAATTTTGAAGATGTTTGTTCATCTGTAATTCAGAAAATGATTCCGACAAGCTTGACCCTGAAACTGTGCATAGTGAAGGTCTTGGCACTAGAATCTATCGGCCCCAATCTGGAGCAAGTTGTTAGTTTCCTGAGATGCTTTCCGTGCCTGGAGAAGCTATATATCGAGGTGATGTTCATTTCCTGTTAAATGTTAACCATAAGGGAGTTCAAGTTTTCTTAGGGAACTTTTCATCCACTCCAACCTCTCTCTTTTTTAATATTCCACTCCAACCTCTTGTGAAGAAGGCTACATTTTTTATAGAATGTAATCAAATGCCCATGTTAATCATGTTAGATCTAAGATGGCATGTTAGTGCACTTTACAAATCCTACAAACCAAATAGGCCTATAGTAATGTTCAAAACTGCATGTAGGCACTAACACGTTTTCTTCTTTTGCAGATAAGATTAGGCCCAATGGTGGATAATGTGATACAATATAACAATCACGTCGAATGCCTAGATCTGCATCTCCCAAAAATTACTTTGAACTCCTACCGAGGGACCTTACCGGAGATTATATTCGCTAGGTTCTTTGTTCTCAGACCAAGGGTGCTGAAGGAAATGAGGTTTGCCCTACATTTATTTCGCAAAAATGAATGGTTTGTTGATCAGCGCCGGCGCCTGCGGCAGAGTGGAGTAGGCTCCAAAAATGTTGAATTTCATTTTGGAACTTCAGATGACAGAGTAATCGGAAGTCATCATGTCAACCCCATAAATGAATTCTCAGTGGCGGACCCCTTTGCAAAAATTGTGAGGTTTCGAAACCAGACTTAGAAGCGCCGATATTAGTTTGAACCTCTCTGATATCCATGTTCGGCGGATCAGCACGAGCATTTGCAGCTGATGAGCTGAATTTCATTTCTAATATCAGTTTGAACCTTGTAATCTTCGAATTAGAGCCATACAACTCTAGAATTTGAACCTTGTAACATTTTGAGCTTTTGTGATACAATCTTGAAATGGCATCATATGGGACTCGTATATTGCTAACACTATTTTGACCTTAATATGCAATGGTCTGAGGTTTTATTAACCATTCTCGAATCAGTTTACCTTGTCGATCTCACATCACATGATCTGTATAGCTAACTCGACTGCGATTTTCGACATTACTGCACACAGTTGGTTTCTTCCACCGTGTGCACTGTAGGTCTCAGAATTAATTATCACACTCGAGTGTCCATCATCACCCTTCTGTGTAACTTTAACCTCATCACCCACGGGTAAACTTATGATCAAAGTCATTTCACACACTTTTTTTACAAAGCTTTTTGCCAATTAACGCCCATGATTTGTCCCTCTTCTTGCTGACGCATGGCCAAACTAGCCGGGCGGGAAGCTTGCGCGGTAAACAACATGGTAGAGCGGGAACAGGCTCACCGACAATACATTTGGCGCCTCTTCGAACCCACGTATGCGGTGCGGTGTTGTCAAGCGGGCACTGGAATCATCCGCTATGAACGCCGTGACAAGACGTGACGATTACAAGCCGACCGGCCCCCATTTATTACAGCGGCCATTTAACCCTTATGTCTCTTCAACCTTTCGATCGCGCCCCACCATTGCAAGAAGCACACCCACCACGAGAAATTCTTAGAGGGTATCCTGCGCGGCTCCAATGGCCCTCCGAGCGGCTGCCGACGACGAGCAGCAGTTCAACATGCGTGTCGTGGTGGACACCCACAAAAGGTTCATGGACCTCTCGGTGGTGTACACCAACGACCCAGTCTGGGTGGAGCACTCCATCCACATCATGGAGCTGTTGCTTGCCGCGGAGAAGTACAGGGTGGTCGGGTTCGACCTCGAGTACACCCGTGCTCGTGCCGGGTCTCGTCCCAAGGTCGTCGTCGCCCAGATGTGCATGCGCCACCACATCCTCATCTACCACTACTGCCTGGCCACAAAGCCTTGCAAGCATTACACCAGGTTTGTCAACAGCCCCCACTACATGTTCGCTACGGTGGACATCACCAACGATGTAAAGGCGCTCGATAATTCGGGCATCGCCTGCCAGAATCTTGTCGACATCCAGGGCCAATACAAGATCTGGGGCAACAAGGAGCAAGAGAAGGACTCACTGGTTCACCTCGCCGAGGCCATCATCGACCCCTACTTAGAGACATGAAGGATTCGTGCAACAAGGATAAGCATGCCTGGCACTCGGCCTGGATGGAGAAATTCGACAAAGCTCATGTTGTGTACGCGGCCAAGGAGGCTTACACGAGCTACGACATGTATAGGCGGGTCGTTGACATGAGGAAGTGCTTCCTTCCCCAAAACGGCCAGGGATCCAGCCGGAAGCAGAGCAATGGCGATCGTCATCGCAACAATAAGTAGATGATTAGATCCTCGTTTCTCCTACTTTAGTATGCATGTAATTGCTTACTTTGGTGTGTGGAAATGTTATGTGTGTAGTCACTTGTGTAATTTTATGCTTAATTTGGTTATGCAGTGCCATCTTTTTAAGTATATATGTTGATGCTCTGTAGACAGAGCGTAGATGTTGTGCGAACAAAGAAAATCACATCGCACACGGACTAAACAATGGAACCCATCTGTGATGTTTTCATCAATCACTCACAATTGTATACCAGCAATCGTTTGCTCACAACACACACGTCTTGTTAGCAGTAATCGTCTGTGTTGTTATCGGTCTTCGCACACGTTTCTGATTACAGACCTGTTTGCCTCGTATCACACACATCTTGTTCATTTGAACCGTTTCTGCTCTCATATTGCAACGCAAATAGTTCATCCGAGTGAACCACATGCCGTATATCGCACACACCTTTGATCTGGTTGACCGTTTCTTTTGTGTTGCCTAATCACAAACAGTTCATCCGAGTGAACCGTATGATGTACATCGCACAGACCTTCATCTGGCTGCTCGTTTCTTTTGTTCCTCCTCATCACAAACAGTTAATTGAGATGAACCGTATGCCCTGCATCACACACGCAACTAAAATCTGAACCATGTTTGATGCATCCTCCATCGCAAACGTTTTGCACCTTTTTTGACGTTTTTTACACCATCGTTTGCAATTATGGCATCGCACACAGTTTCGTCGAAGGGTCTCTAATTGTAGTGTTGCGTTAGCAGCAACCTGCAGTAGTGGCTAGCAAAGTGCACAAGTTTGATCAATGATAATTTCAATAACTTTTCCTAGCATCATAACAGCAATTCTTTCTTATGAAACTTCTCATGTTATAGTGGCAACCAATTCACAATTCACATGTTAAGGTTCAAACAATGAATTCTCTTGAAACCCAACAACCTATGTTCTCAGTCACCAAGAAATTGCAATTTAACCGATTCAACAGAGATTAAGTAAGAGCTCCACATACTCAACCATCATATGATCTTCTGTGATTGCTAACACTCACCTTGTACACATGAGCAAAACGTTTCAGCAGGGACACATAGAAAGATAGGGGCTTATAATTTCTCCTCCCAACGTATTCACCTCAAGGGTGATGTCAACAATAATAACTCATGCTACCCATATTCAACTGGACATATGTGCCTAGATCATTCCTCACCACATGATGCTTACCAAAACAGAAAATAAAAAAAGGATAGAGAGGAATACTTTGACTCATTGCATAAAAGTAAATACATAAAAGTAAAAGATAGGCCCTTCGCAGAGGGAAGCAGAGGTTTCCATGCACTTATTTGTTTGTATGCTCAACCCCTTAGTGAAAAAGAACGTCATGTTATATTGCCCCTTATGATAGCAACCTTTATTATGCAGTCCATCGCTTTTATTACTTTGCCATCACAAGTTCGTACAACACTCAATTTTCTCTTATACTAAATGATCTCACACTTTTAGAAGCAATTTTTATTGCCTTATTACACCGATGACAACTTACTTGAAGGATCTTGTTCAATCCTTGTGCAGGTATGGTGGACTCTTGAAGATAAGATTTGGGTTTAAGGGTTTTTGGATGCACAAGTAGTATCTCTACTTGGTGCAAAATTTCTGGCTAGCAAAGGTGGGGGGCAAGCACCACATGTTGAAGGATCCATGACAATATAACTTCTATGTGAATATGAAAAAACATAAACCATTACGTTGTCTTCCTTGTCCAACATCAACAATTTTGGCATATAATATTTTGATGGGGGCTCACAATCACAAAATATTTCCATGATAGTGTATTTATGTGTGAAAGTACTCTTCCTTATAATAATTATTTATGAATTGCTTGTATGACCAATATTGTGATTGTCAAGCCTCAAAAGATTTCACTTTCTAAACCCAATGTGAAGCTACCACTAAGCATGATATGATTTTCAACTTCATGATATTCAATTTATTCAACAATTTACTCATAGGATATAAGTGAAGCACAAGAGTAAATGACATAGGAAAGAGCTTTGTTGATGGGATGTGAATGCCGCTTACTTAGCTTCCTTGGCAACTATTTGAGGACTCTATTTTATTTAAAAACTTTCATATCTAAGTATCTTATTAAAAAATCAAGCAAAATGGAAATAAAATAACATTCTAAGAATAGCAGAACTTATGTGAAGAAGCAAAAACTTAGGCTCAACCGATACTAACCGATAATTGTTGAAGAAGAAAGGTGGGATGCCTACCGGGGCATCCCCAAGCTTAGATGCTTGAGACTTATTGAAATATTATCTTGGGGTGCCTTGGGCATCCCCAAGATTGAGCTTTTGTGTCTCCTTAATTCTTCTCATATCACGGTTTTCCTAAATCTCAAAAGCTTCATCCACACAAAACTCAACAAGGACTCGTGAGATAAGTTAGTATAAACCAATGCAAAAACCTTATCATTCTCTACTGTAGAAAATAACTAAAATTATTATTAAACATTGCACACTAAATGCTTCTGCATATTTAATACTCCTATCCTCAAATAGGATCATTAAACAAGCAAACATATGCAAACAATGCAAACATAATAGCAATCTGCCAAAACAGTACAGTCTGTAAAGAATGCAAGAGTATCAATACTTCCCTAACTACAAAAGTTATGAAAATTTACCACACTGTAGAAAATTTATCAGAGCTCATTTTTCAAAAAAAATCAACATTTTATCACATTCTGACTTTTCTAGGGAATTTTTGCAACAGCGGTAAACTTTCTGTTTTCAAACAGCAACATGTATACTTGCAAAATAAGCATGGCAAAGGCTATCATTGCCACTTTTATTGAAGTAAAAGATGCAAAACATTATTATAAATAACAGCAAGCAAATCCTAAAAAAAAATTGATGCTCCAAACAAAACACATACCATGTGACGAATGAAAACATAGCTCCTAGTGAGGTTACCAATAATATTGGAGACGAAAGAGGGGATGCCTTCCGGGGCATCCCCAAGTTTAGTTGATTGGATCTTCCTTGAATATTTCCTTGGGGGTGCCTTGGGCATCCCCAAGATTAGGTTCTTGTCACTCCTTATTCTCCTCATATCGATATCTCACCCAAAACTTGTAAACTTCAATCACACAAAACTTAACGGAACTTTGTGAGATAGGTTAGTATGATAAAGAGCAAACCTTTCCACTTTTGGTACTGCCAAAGACAAGATTCATAATTGTTCACACACAATGCCTACTATATCATATCATTTCTACAATTTAAATTGAGCAATATAAGCCATAGAAACTAGAAAACAAGCAAACTATGCATTGAAAACAGAATCTGTCAAACACAGAACAGTCTGTAGTAATGTGCACTCAAACAATACTTCTACTACTCCCAAAATTCTGAAAATTTAGGACAACCTGAGAAATTTGTATATTAATCTTCTGCAAAAAGAATCAGCATTTTATCATGCTTCTATTAAAAATGAGAATTATTTTCGTGAGTGCAAAAGTTTCTGTTTTTCAGCAAGATAAAATCAACTATCACCCAACATAATCCCAAAGGCTTTACTCAGCACTTTATTGAAAAAAAACATGATTGATGCAGTAGCCTAATCATGTGAACACGGAAAAACAACAGGTAAAACTGTTGGGTTGTCTCCCAACAAGCGCTTTTCTTTAATGCCTTTTATCTAGGCATGATGATTTCAGTGATGCTCGCATAAAAGATAAGAATTGAAACATAACAAGAGAATCATGAAACACATGGAAAGCACATCTAAGCCTAACCCACTTCCTATGCATAGGTATTTTGTGGGCAAACAACTTATGGGAACAAGAATCAACTAGCATAGGAAGGCAAAACAAGCGATACTTCAAAATTTTCAACATAAAGAGAGGAAACTTGATATTATTGCAATTCCTACAAGCATAATTTCCTCCCTCATAATAATTTTCAGTAGCATCATGAATGAATTCAACAATATAACTATCACATAAAGCATTATTTTCATGATTCACAAGCATAGAAATTGTATTACTCTCCACATAAGCAATTTTATTCTCATCAATAGTAGTGGGAGCAAACTCACCAAAATAACTATAATGAGAGTCAAAATTAAAATCATGATGACAAGTTTCATGGTTATCATTATTCTTTATAACATACATGTCATCACCATAATCATCATAGATAGAAACATTGTTATCATAGTCAATTGAAGCCTCATCCAAAATGGTGGATTCATCACTAAATAAGGTCATGAGCTCTCCAAATCCACTTTCAACAATATAATCATCATAAATAGGAGGCATGATTTCATTATAACAAATTTGCGCATCAAATCTTGGGGGACTAAAAATATCATCTTCATCAAACATAGCATCCCCAAGCTTATGAGTTTGCATATCGTTAGCATCATGGATATTCAAAGAATTCATACTAACAACATTGCAATCATGCTCATCATTCAAATATTTTGTGCCAAACATTTTATTGACTTCTTCTTCTAACAATTGAGCACAATTTTCTGATCCATCATTTTTAAGAAAGATATTGTAAAGATGATCAATAATATGCTACAACCTCAATTCCATTTTTTATGTAGTTTTCTTTTATAAACCAAACTAGTGGTAAAACAAGAAACTAAAAGATTCAATTGCGAGATCTAAAGATATACCTTCAAGCACTCACCTCCCCGGCAATGGCGCCTAAAAAGGGCTTGATGTCTACTACGCAACTTTATTCTTGTAGACACGTGTTGGGCCTCCAAGCGTAGAGTTTTGTAGGACAGTAGCAATTTTCCATCAAGTGGATGACCTAAGGTTTATCAATCCGTGAGAGGTGTAGGATGAAGATGGTCTCTCTCAAACGACATTGCAACCAAATAAAATAAATCTCTTGTGTCCCCAACACACCCAATACAATGGCAAATTGTATAGGTGCACTAGTTCAGCAAAGAGATGGTGATAAAAGTGTAATGTGGATGGTAGAAATATATTTTTATAATCTAAATAAATAAAAACAGCAAGGTAACAAATAGTAAACGGGCACAAAAACGGTATTGCAATGCTTAAAAACAAGGCCTAGGGTCCGTACTTTCAGTAGTGGAACCTCTCAACTATGCTAACATAGTTGGATCATATGATTATCCCTCAAAGTGTAACGAAGAATCACTCCCGAGTTCCTATTAGCGGATAATAAAAGATAGGAATTGTTTGTAGGGTACTAAACTACCTCAAAGCAATCCTTTCCGTTCGATCTATTCAAGAGTCCGTAATAAAATAACACAAAGCTATTTTTTCCGTTCGATCTATCCTAGAGTCTTTACTAAGATAACACCAAAGCAAGTTCATATTCGTAATGCTCAATCCACACAAAGAACTACACGGAGACCCCAAACTTTCTATCGGAGAAAAGATAATAAAAGCGTGCATCAATCCCTGTGCATAGATTACCCCAATATCACCGCGGGAATCCGCAAGTTGAGTGCCATAATGTATATCAAGTGAATCAATAAGATACCCCATTGTCACCTCAAGTATTCATACCGCAAGACATACATCATGTGTTCTCAAATCTGAACATTCAATCCGACATGACAATACTTCAAAGGGTAAAGATTCAATTCATCACAACAAGAGTATAGAGGGGAGAAACATCATATGATCCATCTATATTAACAAAGCCCATGATATAGATCATGAGAGAGAGAGAGAGATTAAACACATAGCTACTGGTACAAACCCTCAACCCCGAGGGTGGACTACTCCCTCCTCATTGTGGTGGCTGCTGCGATGATGAAGATGGCCATCGGAGATGATTCCCCCCTCCGGCAAGGTGCCGAAACGGGTCTAGATAGGGTTTTGGTGGCTATGGAGCCCTGCGGCGGCGGAGATTCTAATCTAGGTTAACCCCAAAGGGTTTCGGAATATTTGGGAATTTATAGTGCAAAGAAGGGGTACGGGAGGCCACCAAGGTGGGCACAATCCACCTGGGCACGCAGGGGGCCCTGGCGTGCCCTGGTGGGTTTTGCCCCCTCGGGGTACCCCCCCCCCCCAGGTGCAGCTCTGGCCCATTGGATTCCTTCTGGTCCAAAAAAATCTCCGTAAAGTTTCGCGGTGTTTGGACTCCATTTGATATTGATCCTACGATGTAAAAAAACAAGCAAAAAAACAGCAACTGGCACTGGGCACTGGGTCAATAGGTTAGTCGCACAAAATGATATAAAGTTGCTATAAAATGATTGTAAAACATCCAAGAATTATAATATATTGGCATGAATACTTCATAAATTATAGATACGTTGGAGACATATCACACGCCCAGCTAGATGTTAATGAGGTGGACTAAGTCCACCAGTTTGGTTATCAAATCCTAGTAGTCATGTATGTTCAAGGTAGCAATCGCATCGTGTAGTAAGCCTGTAAGTTACCCGTGTGACATTGCTTTAATGGTACTATGTGTGATCTAGCACAAATGGTTGGCATGTGGCAATAGAGTAAATGCTAGACGTGACTGCCGACATGCACAATATTACGTCACACCCCTTTTGAGAAGTGGTGTGTCGGGGGAAATCGACACCTATAGGATCACTGGGATCCCTTCTACGGTTGGCGGGCAGAGGGTTGTAGAAAGAGCGGGTCTGATAGGAAGCACATGAATCGTTTACCCAGGTTCAGGCCGCGAGGATGCGTAAAACCCTAGTCCTACTTTGGTGGATGTATTGAGAGTGTTCTTGTGTTCTTGAGCTAGCTACAGGGTGCAACTTTGCCAAAAAGATCTGAATCCTCCTCCTGGTTGCGTCGGGCCTCCTTTTATAAGAAAAAGGGGCTGCCAAAGTGGCACACAGGAGGTGGAAAGGTGTACAGTGGAAGAGCCTATCCTCTGGCACCGTTGGACAAACGCATTTCATGCGCTGCTGACGTGCCCCTGTCACTTTATTGGGGACAGCAAGGAAGCACGTCCCAGCTGTCGCCACCAAGCCTAGCTTCGACACGCGTCTGAGCTGATGAGGCATCGTGGCGCCATGTTGGCTGGCTGCTAGGCTGGCGCGGTGGTGGAGCCTTCAGGAAGACTTGCATGCCACCACGCAGGTGCTTGCTGGGTCGGTGTAGAGGCCGATCGTCCACACGCAGGTGCCTGCCCAGCTAGTTGAGCTAGCAGCTGCTTGGGGACGGCGGTGGAGCTTTGGCAGACGTGGGCCTGGCTGCGGCCCTGCTGGTGTCCTCGGCAAGGGTCTTGCCGGGCCCCCGGCAAGGGTCATGCCGTGGCGTCGCGGTCGTCCCCGGCAAGGGTCTCACCGGGGGTCGTCGTCTTTTGGTCCTCATCTGATCTTGCGTGTTCATGATCTTGACAAAGATCTGCATGTCACCACGGAGGTGCCTCCCGAGCCTTGGTTTCAATGTAGTTGTTGGTGGTGTTTGGAACTCCTGGGCTCAAGGGCGGCTCGCTCTGCTGGTGTTGGGCAAGTAGCCCCGACAAGGCTCTTGCCGAGGCCGCGGAGGTCGCCTCGGCAAGGATCTTGCCGGGGGAGTCCACCTTGCCCCTTTGTTCTTCAGTGTTTCTATCCTTGGCGTTGCTTTGTTTGTCTTATGCTTCGGTTTCCCTCCAGCTTCCCTCCTCTGCCTTGTTAAGTGAGGTCGCGGGCGCGGCTCCGATTGCCCGTGTACAAGTAAAGGGGTCAAAAGGAGAGCCCCTACTTTTGTACACCAATAGGAGCCCCCGGGCCTGGGCCACACATAAGTGTGCCGCATTGTTGGGCTAGGCCCAGAACGGTGCGCGGGCAGGTGGGGCGGATTTTACCGCAGTAACTTCTTGTCCGCTGTGCTTCCCCACGACCTGCGTTGAACGCGCGATGTGGAGGGGTGTGCATGACATGGGGGTCATGTGTGGGGTGGTTCGCACAAGCATGCGTCACATTGTGGTAAAGAGGCGGCTTGCGCCTTCCCCATAAAAAGAGGGAGGCATAGAGGCACGGCTCATTTACTTGGGCGGACTTGGGTCGTGGTCTTTAAGGCGTCAGTGCCCCACGATCATGGGGGAGCGGTCGCCTCACCTGTCCCTTCGATTCTGCTTGCTCGCCACGTGTCCCCCATGCAGGTAGCACGCGGTGGAGGCGGGAAACCGGGTCGTCGCTGATTGGGGCAGAGGGTCGATCCCGATCCCCTACGCCCCCGATGGCCGGATTGGCCGAGTGGGGCGGCCGAGCCCCTACCCCGCTCCTTTATAAGGAGGGGGAGGGGGACGGCATCCCACATCCTTTCATTATCCGTCTCCATTCACTTCGTCTCCTTTCTTCCATCTGTCATGGTGAGAGGAGGCGTCGGCCCTTCAACAGTGGCGGTGAGGGTTGCTGCTCGACAGTGCGTCCCTCGTTCCCAAGAGCTCATGGTGGCGGAGCCGGCCACGAGAGGAAGGGGGAGGGGATGAGGCCGAGGTCGCCGTAGTGCTCGAGGGAGAGGGGGACAGGGGGCGCACCGGCCTCGCCTCTTCCAGCGATGCCTCTCCCGATGGAGGGCCACGTCGGGGACCAACCCCGTGAGTTCTTCATCAGGCTGCACCGGCCACCGCATCGCTGCCTCCGTCTCCCTACCCCATTTGCTCGGGAGATGGATCTCAATCCACCCTAGACCCTCAGGTTGCACATGAGGGGCTGCTGGAATGGCGGCACGCGGGTCGACATCGACTTCCCCGCCCCTCACGTCATGTACCTCGGTCGCAGATGGAAGACGTTCGCTCGTGTCCACAGCGTGACGGTGAGGCTTGTCCTCTACTTCAAGTTAATGGAGGGCGGCCTGCTCTCCGTCAAGGTCTTTGGAGATCTTGGAACTCGCCTGAAGTACTGCATGGAGAGGTCCTCCGATGATGAAGATTCCTCTTCAAGCGGGAGAGATGAGGAGGGTAGCGACAGCGACGATGAGAGCGTCGAGCCAGGTCACGTCGACCTCGTCTCCCACTGACCGTGTCGCCCCTCCCTACGTCGTGCGGCCCACCGAGGGCCTTCCTCGTCAAGCTCTCCATCGGCGCATCCCTCGTCGCCTCCTTGGGCGGCTGGCGTAGGAGGGTTGGAGAAGGCAAAGAAGGCGGGTGGCGGCCGTCAAGTCGGAGTACGCGGGCACCGACGTCTTCGTCGCGTATTGTCGCCCCATGGCCTCATCTTCCAGCTCCCCTCCCGGCACCGGGACGTTCTCTTGGTGCCTTCTGCTCCTTGCACCTCGCCTAGGCATTCTTTTTGCCTTCCTGCTATCTTGTTCCACCTTCTGAGGAGAGGGACAAGAAAGGGATTACAGGCATCTTATCTCTTTTTAGTTTGTAAGCCTGCGGGCCCTTGTTAGATTTAAAATTAGTAATCCCCTTGCTCATGTTTTTCATCCCGTATGAACTGTACCTGTATGGGACGTTTTTAATGAAAAGGGGTGCATGTCGGGTTCTTTGTGCATGAGCCTCGAGGAATGAATCCTTGTTATTTTCAAGATAAACACTGACGCCCGGTAACAGGCCTTGCCATCCTCTTGGTTTAGCCGACCATCCTCATGCTCTTGGCGGAGGCAGGGCGAAGTAGAGTTAGGCCCCTCGTTCATTTCCTCACCGCCGCGGCTATGACCCGGTTCCGACCTAGGGACTTGGGTACAGGGAAAAAGGGGGAGCACGGTGGTCAAGGGGCAAAACGAGGTTTCATACGCCCCAATCTTCATACGGAAATGCATAACATAGGATGAAAGACTTATCAGAATCTGCAGCCCCCGGCAGCCTTGGCTTGCCGAGGCTAGATCGCCGGCTCATTCTCTTTCTTCCAAACAGCTCAGCAGAAATGTCCAAGTACCCTGCAAACCAAAGAGGATGGAAAGTAACAGAGGAATGCACACTTGACCTCTATGCCAGGGGTTAGTCGTTGCTAAGCACTATCAACCCTAACTTGTACAAAAGGTGGTTTGCCGGGGGGCCCCGCAACCGCGCCTTATGGGTAAAACTTGTGAAGATGTTCAATGTTCCAGGAGTTACTCACTAGAACAGCATCTTCGGTCTCCAGGCGGACTGCGCTGGGCCTGGTGACTCGTATTACCCGATAAGGGTCTTCCCACTTCGGTGTCAACTTGTTGGAATTCTTGGCGGATTGAACACGCCGAAGAACCACCGGCAACTCATCAATCCAGCGCCTTCCGCTCTAATGAAACTTGTCAAAAGTCTTTGTTCTTAGGCCTCGCAGTACTTCAGCATTTGCCCTCTCCGCTTGGCCGTTGCTCCGTGGGTGTGCCACGGAAGCGAAACAGACCTTGCTGCCAAGGTCTTGGATGTACTGCATGAAGGTGTGGCTTGTGAACTGTGTTCCATTGTCGGTGATAACCCTGTTGGGCACACCAAAACGGCAGACTAGCCCCTTGAAGAACTTGACGGCCGACTGTGCTATCACCTTTCTCACTGCCTCCACCTCCGGCCACTTTGTGAACTTGTCGATTGCAATGTACAAGTACTCAAAGCCTCCGACAACGCATGGGAAAGGGCCCAGTATGTCGATCCCCCAGACCGAGAATGGCCAGGAGAGAGGAATTGTTTGAAGGGCTTGAGCTGGTTGATGAAGCTTCTTCGAATGGAACTGACACGCTTCACACTTGGTTACTAGTGTCGTAGCATCCTGGAGGGCAGTGGGCCAGAAGAAACCTTGCCGGAACGCCTTGCCGGCAAGGGCCCTCGACCCTATGTGGGAGCCACATATGCCTCCACGTATCTCTGCCAACAGCTCCAGTCCTTCCTCCCGGGGAATGCACTTCAATTTCACACCGTTCAGCCTTTTCCTGTACAGGACATCATCGACAAACTGATACATAGTAGACCGACGGGCTACTTTCTCCACTTCTTCCTGCTCCTCAGGGAGCTCCCCTGTTTGGAGGAATCGGAGGTATGTTCTGCCCATGCCGGAGCCTGGGGCTCGACGGCAAGGACCAAAGGCATTTCCTCGGCCATGGGAGCGGCCGTCTCTACGGCTAGGGCTTGACACCTCGCCGGAGTCGACTGCCCCCTGGCAGGCTCAGTATACCTGGCAACATCCTTGTCGGTGGCCCTAAGGGGACTCGGTGGGAAAGTGCTTGCCGAGGCCTGATTTCCTCCGCTTGTTCTGCTCTGTTGATGGTTCGACGGATGGTTGAGTTAATCGAAGCAAAAAAGTACCTGGTTCCACTGGTAATTTGAAGGCAGCGCGCTTTGACAGGTAGTCGGCGATATCGTTCTCCGCCGGGGGAACGTGCTCCGCTTGAAAACCATCAAAGCGCCCCTCTAGCATCCTCACCTCATCTACATAGGCCTCCATCAATGGGCTCTGATAATCTTTCTTGACTTGCCTGACGACAAGCTATGAATCACCCCTGACGATGAGCTTCTTAACCCCGAGGTATGCCGCGATCCTGAGACTGGCAAGCAACCCCTCGTATTCAGCAGTGTTATTTGTCGACATCTCCCTGGGGAAATGCATCTGAATTACATACTAGAGGTGCTCTCCGGTGGGTGCGACAAGCAGCACACCAGCACCGGCGCCTTGCAGCGAGAAAGCCCCATCAAAGTACATGACCCAGTTGCGACTTGCTGCCTCACCGGGAAGAGTGGTCTCCTGGATCTCTTCGTCGACCGTTGAGGTCCATTCCGCAATGAACTCTGCCAAGACTCTGCTCTGGATTGTCGAAGTACTTTCAAACTTCAAACCAAAGCTTGACAACTCCAAGGCCCACTCCACGATCCTCCCGGTCGCGTCCGGGTTATGCAGTATCCGTTGCAGCGGGAGGCAGGAAACGACGGTGATTTCATGTGCCTGGAAGTAATGACGCAGCTTCCTCGAGGCCATAAGGAGGCCGAAGAGCAATTTCTGCACACCGGAGTACCTTGACCTAGCCCCCTGCAAGAGGGAGCTGACAAAGTAAACCAGGTGCTACATCATCTTCTTCCTCCGCACCACTTCATCTGGTTGCACAGGACATGTCCCGACGGTGTCAGACTTTATCGGGGGCCTTGCCTCGCCGGCGCCAAGTCCTGCCAGGGGAATCTCTGGCTTGCCATCCGCCAGCCCCGCCGTTGCCACTGCCTCTTCGCTGACCTCCCTCTGTGCCACTAGTGTGGCGCTGACCACTTGATTCGTTGCCGCCAGATACAGCAGCAACGGCTCTTGTGGTTTAGGTGCAACTAGTATTGGTGTAGAGGAGAGGTATTTCTTCAAATCCTGCAGCGCTGCCTCAGCCTCTGGGGTCCACTCCATTGGGCCCGCCTTTTTCAAGATTTTGAAAAAGGGAAGGGCACGCTCAGCAGACTTGGAGATGAATCTACTCATGGCGGCAACGCAGCCAGTGAGCCGACGCACATCCTTTATCTGCTTGGGCGCCTCGATCTGCTCAATAGCCTAGATCTTGTCTGGATTTGCCTCGATCACACGATGTGACATGAAGAACCCGAGAAGTTTGCCGGACGGAACGCCAAAAACACACTTTCCAGGGTTCAACTTAAGGTTGATCTTGCGCAGGTTGGCAAACGTCTCTTCTAAGTCTTGCACAAGAGATGCCTTGTCCTTGGTTTTGACCACTTTGTCATCCATATAAGCTTCCATATTTCTATGTAGCTGGGGCTCAAAACCAATTTTGACTGCTCTTGCAAACGTTGACCCAGCACTCTTCAACCCGAAAGGCATCTGTAAAAAGCAATACGTACCACATGGGGTGATGAATGCCGTCTTCTCTTCGTCTTCTATTGTCATGAAGATCTGGTGGTAGCCCGAGTAGGCGTCGAGGAATGACAACAGATCACACCCGGCCATGGAGTCTACAATCTGGTCAATGCGCGACAATGGGAAGGGGTCCTTAGGACAAGCCTTATTGATATCTGTGTAGTCGATACACAGCCTCCACTTCCCGTTTGCCTTGCGCACCACCACTGTATTGGCCAACCACGTCGGATGGAGCACTCCTCTCACCAAGCCTGCCGCTTCCAACTTCCTGATTTCCTTTGTGATGAACTCCTGCCATTCTAAAGCTTGCTTCCTGACCTTCTGCTTGACGGGTCACGCATGGGGACAGACAGCAAGATGGTGCTCAATCACTTCCTTGGGAGCGTCGGGGATGTCGGATGCTTACCATGCAAACACATTGACATTTTCCCGCTAGAAAGTGAGGAGCGCGCTTTCCTATTTGCTGTCGAGGGTGGAGCTTATGGTGAAAGCCCCTCCCGTGCCATCCTCCTTGATGGACACCTTCTTGGTCTCTGGTGACGCAACTCTGGATTTCTTGCTCTTGTCGGTGGAGCTCTCTGGCATGTCCTCGACGGTAGCACGACACTCCGAAGAGGTGCGCTTGCTGGAGTGGGTGCGAGAGTTCCTTCCAGTCTTCTTCTTCCGTCCCGGGACTTCAGCGGTAGGAGCAAGCGCCTTGGCGGCAGCTGCTGCAACTGCTTCCCGGTAGAGTAGGTTGGCGCAAATCAGTGCATCCTCCTTGTCACAGGGAACGGTGATGATGGTCATCGGCCCAAGCATCTTCAGTGTGTTGTAGGCGTAATGTGATGCTGCCATGAACTTGGCTAGTGCCGGGCGGCCGAAAATCCTGTTGTAGGGCAAGGGAATCTAGGCTACATCGAAGACAATCCTCTCCATCCTGTAGTTTAGCTCGCCTCCAAACGTCACAGGTAGTGTGACCTTTCCCTTCGGCTGACTCCTTCCCGGGTTGACCCCTTGAAACGTACCCGTCTCCTTGAGGTCTCCATCAGGAATTTGTAGCCTTTTGATCACAACGGGTGAGATCAAGTTCAGACCGGCCCCGCCGTCAACCAGCATCTTGTTCACCTTGAGGTTGCGTATCGTTGGTGAAACCAACAACGGCAAACACCCGACCGTAGTTGTGTGATCAGGGTGGTCCTCGGCGTCAAAGATGATGGGCGTGCTGGACCACTTCAGCAGCTTCTGAGCATCGAACGACGGCTCTGCTGCTGTGATCTCACGCGCCCACTGCTTGAGTTGGCGGTGAGAAGTATGTAGCTATGTGCCACAATCGACGCACATGGCCTCTGTAGCCTTCTGGAACTCATGCTCACCGGACTCGCCATCCTCGTCATGTTCGTCGTCTTCCTGCTTCTTGTCGCGGCCCCGAGCGGGCCTCTCTTGCTAGTTGTCCTTGCCGCGGCGGCCTCCTTGGCTGCCACACTTCTTGCCGGATCCTTCAGCACCATCCTGAACCCTCTCCATGTCCCACCTCTCATACTCAACTTTTTGCTTTTCAGCAAGCATCTCAACTTGTGGACAGTTCTGGAGGTTGTCACCCTTGGTGTGGTGGATCTTGCAATACTACTTGTCGGAGCCCCCTGGCTTGTCGGCAACCGCCAAGGCCCGGCAAGCGGCGCACCCGGCAATCTCCTTGTCGGGGTCGTCTGCCTTGGCCTTCTTGGTGGCGCCGGTGCCGTCGGATCCCTCGACGGCAAGCACAGCCTTGCCCTTGCGTTTCCTGTTGCGATGCAGACCCTTCTTCGTCGGGGCGGCGGTGTCTTCATCGGTAGAGTCGGTCTCCATGCCGGCGTCTTTGCCGGGGTACTTCCTTCCCTCTTCAGCCAGGGCGCATCTATCGTCCAGTACGTAAAGTTCGGCCACGTCCTTGACCTTGTTCATTGCCATCTCTTCACGCATCTTGCAGTTACGCACATTCTGATGGAATGCACTGATCATGACGGCAGGATGAACATCCAGGATGTTGTATTGCACTCGGCTGAACCTCTGTATGTACTTGCGCAGGTTTTCACCTTCCTTCTGGGAATGATATGCAAATCACTCGCCTAGCCATGAGCTTGTTGGCCTCTAGTGAAGGCCCCAACGAACTCATGACACAGATCCGACCAAGAAGAAATGGAATCCGCCAGCAAGTGCATCAACCAAGACATGACATTGGGTTTCAGGGCCAACGGGAAGTAGTTGGCAAGCACCTTGTCGTCACAAGCTCCAGCGGCTTGCATCGCGATGGTGTAGATGCTGAGGAACTCTGACGGATGGGTCTTGCCGTTGTACTTCTCGCCGGCATCGGGCTTGAACGTGCGGTGGGATGGCCACTGGAACTGCTGCAGCTCACGGGTAAAGGCAGGGTAACCCACCTCGTAAGGTAGGCCACCGGAGCCTCCCGGTGTTGGGTGGTCCATAGCGGGGCCCGCCCGCCTGTGTGACTGGTGGCCCATATCGCGTCGGTGCTCGATGGTGGTTCGAGCGTCTTCATGGGCTCGCTCCCGAAGAACTTGGGCTGGTCGCGGTGGGTCCGTGGATCAGACGACGCTATGGAAATGTTATCACAATCGTCATCACGACGGATCGACACCCGCGGCGGCTGGCGTGGAGGAGGAGAGTGTACCATGGCCGCAGCACCTCCCCCCCCCACCGCTAGCGTGCGGTGGTTCGACGGAGCATCGGCCTCAGGGCCCCACTGTCCGTGGCTCGTCTTTGTTGGAGACGTCGACGAGGCTCCGGATGGTGGCTCTCCACTCGTCGAGCTTTTCTACGGCAGGAGGGAAGTCGAGGAGCAGCTGTGCGCGCGCCAAAGCTTCTGATGGCGTGGGTGGCGGCGAAAGCTACATGGACCGTGGCGCGCTCCGACTTCTAAAAACGTTAGAAAGAGATCTATCACGGCCCAGCAGCTGTGTGCCATTTTCGCCAGCACTTCAGCGGGCATGCTGGCTTCCTCCGTCCCACGAGTGATGCACGGGACTCTTCCCACGGCGGCGGCCGGGGTCCCCAGCATGGTGGCGCTGCTCCTCGTGTGCATCCCGAAAAGTGCGCGTCGTGGGCGCCGGCATAAGCGACCTGGAGGTCGCCGCGCCGCCCGTAGGTGGCACGGCGCCACCCTTGGAGGGCCCCGTGCCTCCTGCGAGGGGCCCGGCTTCGTCTTTGGATTTGGCAGCGTGCAGCTCGTCGTCTCACGCGCGAACGACGCCGCTCGCCAGGCTCTTGCTGCCAGAGCAATGTTGGTGCTCGCGGGCCGCGCCTCGGGTTCTGTTCACGACCGTCCCACTGCTCTCCCGCACCGGTACGGGCCGTCCGGCTCCCAACGAACCGATCACTGTGACTGCCTTCTTCTTGGGAGCCATGACGATGAAGAACTGCTAGGCTGACTATTAGACCGCATTTTCACAACTGTGCACCCCCTACCTGGCGCGACAAAGATGTCGGGGGAAATCGACACATATGGGATCACTGGGATCCCTTCTACGGCTGGCGGGTGCGGGGTTGTGGAAAGAGCGGGTCTGAGAGGAAGCACACAGATCGTTTACCCAGGTTCGGGCTGCGAGGATGCGTAAAACCCTAGTCCTTCTTTGGTGGATGTATTGAGAGTGTTATTGTGTTCTTGAGCTAGCTACGGGGTGTAACTTTGCCCAAAAGATCTGAATCCTCCTCCTGGTCGCCTCGGGGCTCCTTTTATAAGAAAAAGGGGCTGCGACAGTGGCACACAGGAGGTGGAAAGGTGTACATTGGATGAGCGTATCCTCTGGCACCGTTCGACAAACGCATTTAATGCTCTGCCAATGTGCCCCTCTCACTTTATCGGGGACGGCAAGCAAGAACGTCCTAGCTATTGCCGCTACTCCTGGCTTCGACACGAGTCTGAGCTGACGAGGCGTCATGGTGCCATGTTGGCTGGCTGCTGGACTGGCGCGGTGGTGGATCCTTCAGGAAGACTTGCATGCCACCACGCAGGTGCTTGCTGGGTCGGTGTAGAGGCCGCTCGTCGCCACGCAGGTGCCTACCCAGCTGGTTGAGCGAGCAGCTGCTTGGGGATGGTGGTGGAGCTTTGGCAGACGTGGGCCTGGCTGTGGCCCTGCTGGTGTCCTCGGCAAGGGTCTTGCCGGGCCCCCGGCAAGGGTCTTGCTGTGGCATCGCGGTCATCCCCGGCAAGGGTCTCACCGGGGGTCGTCGTCTTTTGGTCCTCATCTGATCTTGCGTGTTCATGTTCTTGACAAAGATCTGCATGTCACCATGGAGGTGCCTCCCGAGCCTTGGTTTCAATGTAGTTGTTGGCAGTGTTTGGAACTCCTGGGCTCAAGGGAGGCTCGCTCTGCTGGTGTTGGGCAAGTTGCCCCGGCAAGGCTCTTGCCGGGGCCGCGGAGGTCACCTCAGCAAGGATCTTGCCAGGGGAGTCCACCTTGCCCCTTTGTTCTTCAGTGTTTCTGGCCTTAGCGTTGCATTGTTTGTCTTATGCTTCGGTTTCTCTCCGGCTTCCCTCCTCTACCTTGTTAAGTGAGGCCACGGGCACGGCTCTGATTGCCTGTGTACAAGTAAAGGGGTCAAAAGGAGAGCCCCTACTTTTGTACACCGACATGGTGTCCGAGAATTTGACTTGGACAACCCTATGTCGGAGCCGATGCACAAGTCGTACCAGTGTCACATCGTGTTTCCTGACCCAGGCACCATATAAGGGGTCGTATCCATACACCACACCAGCCACCACCACACTTGAGCACCGCTCTTCTCCATTCATCCTTCCATGTCTCACACCGGAGCCTAGCTACAAACTCCAGATGCAAGTCCTATTAGTTTTGTTAAGGTTTTGTTGGATCTGACCCGCAATACCCTTGGTTCTAGCCACCCACCCCAGTATGAGTTGTTCAAAATGAGGATCACCCCTGATTCCTCAAAATACTGGGCAGTTGTGCACATCCCGTGAGAGGATTTAAATCAAGGCCCTCCATATGCTGTCTTCGTCAGGATATCCATGCCAACCTCAAGCATGGACATTGAGGTTGCTGCTTATGAAGCGGTTACCCATCTTTGATTCACTATACCTACTGCCAGTGAAAGGAAATACTACTATTTCCCGAGCCACACAGCTTCTGGAGCAGAAGCCACGCTGTTGTGAACGCATAGAGAGGGATCCAGCTCTGGCAAATCTCATTCAATATGTGATGGCCCAGGAGCATCTAACCCAGCAACTAATGGATTACCTCCACTATCTTGTTGTTCTGAATCCCCATATCGCCATTGGTGGACCACCATGGCCAACTCTGGAAGGGCGTGTTCTTCATTTACTTCCTTCACTTCCCCCGGAAGAAGAAGAATGTGCCCTAGTATCGGGAACCCTTCCACAAGACCCTGTAGATCACAACTTCGGACCGTGGATGGTCATTGTTGTAGTATCTAGCACTATTTTACGTAATGCAGCCATTTTATTGTAATTTAGGGCGTATGTCATAAGTGCAT
Source organism: Triticum dicoccoides (assembly GCF_002162155.2). NCBI lineage: Eukaryota > Viridiplantae > Streptophyta > Magnoliopsida > Poales > Poaceae > Triticum > Triticum dicoccoides. The sequence continues at coordinate 200,589,832 of NC_041384.1, read as the reverse complement.
TGCCATGATTGCATTCTGCATATGATCATTGTTGTGATTTGCATTCAGTTCTTCTGCCCTTAACAAATCTCGAGGACGAGATTTTTCTTAAGGGGGGTAGAGTTTGTAACACCCCAAAAATTCAACCATAATTTTATTAAGTAAAATTTGGCCAGGGATAAAATTTTGAATTATACTAGGTCATTTATTAATTCAGAGCCTTTTCTATTTTCTATTTTGCAAAATTCTCCCATCCATAGAAGATTATTTTGTAGAATGTTGTGGTCCTTGGTTGTTTTATAAACCTTTCCTTTTGTATTATAAATAATAGTAGGAAATATTTTCATAATAAAATTGTCCACAAATAATTCTTTTAAAAGCATTTTCAATACATAAAATGCCTCTGCTGCACTAGAATTATTTTAAATAATTGTTTTAAAGTCCCACAAAAATTATGAGACGTCAGGTGATGCCTATAAATCACTCTTGAGCAAAAACCTAACTATGTCTTTTGAAAATTTTGAGTCAAACATCTTATCTTCATTTCTGTCCCATTCTGGAGTTACAACTTCAACCCTCTTTTCCCTAGCTGCAATGATTCTGAAACTTTGCCATCTTGTAGTCCTTCCAACCAAAACCTTAACTCCAGGAGATCAGATCCATTTCCATCTTTTAAGTACACCAAACATTCCTCTCAAGTTTCTATCCAGAATTGAATTCTAGTGAAACTTGCACTAACAAGTGTCTCTTCTTGCCAAAACAACTCCATCATCATCTCTACCATCTAAAGAGACCTCACCCTGCCAAGTTTCAAATCCATCAAAGTCTTCTAGCTTGCGCTAGCATTTTGTCGAACACCTCATGTGCATGACATAAATGTTGCCACTTCCTAAACTGCACTGGACACTTGGTCATATGGCCAAACCAGCATGTCCATTAGCTCTCTCATAATCAGGTTCACAATCCTGTCAATTTTCAATGCCATCAGAGACCCCTAGGTGGCCATGGTATTTTGTCGAGCACTCTATGCACGTGCTCCGGGCACGGCCAGAGCATGCGTTTTGCACGCGCACCGAGCTCCTACCGTGTTTCTGTTGCTTCCCCCTCTCATCCTTATCCATCTCTAGATTGACCCAGCCACCTGGACCCTCGAAGACACCTCCCCTGGGCTCCTAGCGCCGTCCACCATCGTCCATGATGACTAGGACTGCCGCCCGACAAGTCCCGCTCGGCCACGTCACCGCCCAACCCACGTGGCGTGTCCCGAGCAGCCCAGCTCCTCCTAGGAGTAACTGCGGGCGGCCACCGTCTTCAACGACCACCCTGACGACCTCAACGGCCTCACTTGTCGCTTTAATGATCGTCGCCGTTGTGCTTACCCTCTGGACACCGCGGAGCCGACTCCCTCACGCTATAAAAGCTGACCCCGAGCTCGCTAGTATTCTCACCACACTCCCCTCCCCCTTGTTGGAAATATGCCCTAGAGGCAATAATAAATTAGTTATTATTATATTTCCTTGTTCATGATAATCATTTATTATCCATGCTAGAATTGTATTGATAGGAAACTCAGATACATGTGTGGATACATAGACAACACCATGTCCCTAGTAAACCTCTAGTTGACTAGCTCGTTGATCAATAGATGGTTACGGTTTCCTGACCATGCACATTGGATGTCGTTGATAACGGGATCACATCATTAGGAGAATGATGTGATGGACAAGACCCAATCCTAAGCCTAGCACAAGATCATGTAGTTCGTATGCTAAAGCTTTTCTAATGTCAAGTATCATTTCCTTAGACCATGATATTGTGCAACTCCCGGATACCGTAGGAGTGCTTTGGGTGTGCCAAACGTCACAACGTAACTGGGTGGCTATAAAGGTACACTACAGGTATCTCCGAAAGTGTCTGTTGGGTTGGCACGAATCGAGACTGGGATTTGTCACTCCGTGTAAACGGAGAGGTATCTCTGGGCCCACTCGGTAGGACATCATCATAATGTGCACAATGTGATCAAGGAGTTGATCACGGGATGATGTGTTACGGAACGAGTAAAGAGACTTGCCGGTAACAGGATTGAACAAGGTATCGGGATACCAACGATCGAATCTCGGGCAAGTATCGTACCGATAGACAAAGGGAATTGTATACGGGATTGATTAAGTCCTTGACATCGTGGTTCATCCGATGAGATCATCGTGGAGCATGTGGGAGCCAGCATGGGTATCCAGATCCCACTGTTGGTTATTGATCGGAGAGTTGTCTCGGCCATGTCTGCATGTTTCCCGAACCCGTAGGGTCTACACACTTAAGGTTTGATGACGCTAGGGTTATAGGGAAAGTATGTACGCGGTTACCGAATTTTGTTCGGAGTCCCGGATGAGATCCCGGACGTCACGAGGAGTTCCGGAATGGTCCGGAGGTAAAGATTTATATATGGGAAGTCCTATTTTGGTCGCCGGAAAAGTTTCGGGTTTTATCGGTAATGTACCGGGACCACCGGGAGGGTCCCGGTGGTCCACCAAGTGGGGCCACCAGCCCCGGAGGGCTGCATGGGCCAAGTGTGGGAGAGGACCAGCCCCAGGTGGGCTGGTGCACCCCCCCCCCCACCAAGGCCCAAGGCGCAAGGGAGAGTGGAAGGGAGCAAACCCTAGGCTCAGATGGGCCTAAGGCCCACCTAGTGGTGCGCCCCCCTCTCTCCCCCCTTGGCCGCCCCCCTAGATGGGATCTAGGGCTGGCCGCCACCCCTAGGGGTGGAAACCTAGGTGGGGGCGCAGCCCCTCCCCTCCCCCTATATATACTTGAGGTTTTGGGCTGCCAGAGACACGATTCAATCTCCTTCTTGGCGCAGCCCTACCCCTCTCCCTCCTCGTCTCTTGCGGTGCTTGGCGAAGCCCTGCTGGAGTACCACGCTCCTCCACCACCACCACGCCGTCGTGCTGCTACTGGATGGAGTCTTCCCCAACCTCTCCTTCTCTCCTTGCTGGATCAAGGCGCAGAAGCCGTCACCGGGTTGTACATGTGTTGAACACGGAGGTGCCGTCCGTTCGGCACTAGGATCATCGGTGATTTGGATCACGACGAGTACGACTCCTTCAACCCCGTTCTCTTGAACGCTTCCGCTTAGCGATCTACAAGGGTATGTAGATGCACTCTCCTTCCCCTCGTTGCTGGTTTCTCCATAGATAGATCTTGGTGACACGTAGGAAAATTTTGAATTTCTGCTACATTCCCCAACAGTGGCATCATGAGCCAGGTTTATGCGTAGTTAATATGCACGAGTAGAACACAAAGTAGTTGTGGGCGTCGATATTGTCAATTATCTTGCCGTTACTAGTCTTATCTTGATTCAGCGGCATCGTGGGATGAAGCGGCCCGGACCAACCTTACACGTACGCTTACGTGAGACCGGTTCCACCGACTGACATGCACTAGTTGCATAAGGTGGCTGGCGGGTGTCTGTCTCTCCCACTTTAGTCAGATCGGATTCGATGAACAGGGTCCTTATGAAGGGTAAATAGAAATTGGCAATTCACGTTGTGGTTTTGGCGTAGGTAAGAAATGTTCTTGCTAGAAACCTATAGCAGCCACGTAAAAACTTGCAACAACAGTTAGAGGACGTCTAACTTGTTTTTGCAGGGTATGCTATGTGATGTGATATGGCCAAGAAGAATGTGATGAATGATATGTGATGTATGAGATTGATCATGTTCTTGTAATAGGAATCACGACTTGCATGTCGATGAGTATGACAACCGGCAGGAGCCATAGGAGTTGTCTTTATTTATTGTATGACCTGCGTGTCATTGAACAACACCATGTAATTACTTTACTTTATTGCTAACTGGTAGCCATAGTAGTAGAAGTAATAAGTTGGCGAGACAACTTCATGGAGATACAATGATGGAGATCATGATGATGGAGATCATGGTGTCATGCCGGTGACAATGATGATCATGGAGCCTCGAAGATGGAGATCAAAAGGAGCAATATGATATTGGCCGAATCATGTCACTATTTGATTGCATGTGATGTTTATCATGTTTATACATCTTATTTGCTTAGAACGATGGTAGATTAAATAAGATGATCCCTCACTAAAATTTCAAGAGAAGTGTTCTCCCTAACCGTGCACCATTGCGAAAGTTCATCGTTTCGAAGCACCACGTGATGATCGGGTGTGATAGATTTTTACGTTCGAATACAACGGGTGTTGACGAGCCTAGCATGTACAGACATGGCCTCGGAACACATGCGAAACACTTAGGTTAACTTGACGAGCCTAGCATGTACAGACATGGCCTCGGAACACAAGAGACCGAAAGGTCGAGCATGAGTTGTATGGTAGATATGATCAACATGAAGATGTTCACCGATGTTGACTAGTCCGTCTCACGTGATGATCGGACACGGCCTAGTTGATTCGGATCATGTAATCACTTAGATGACTAGAGGGATGTCTATCTGAGTGGGAGTTCATAAGATGAACTTAATTATCCTGAACATAGTCAAAAGGTCTTCGCAAATTATGTCGTAGCTCGCGCTTCAGTTCTACTGTTTAGATATGTTCCTAGAGAAAATTTAGTTGAAACTTGATAGTAGCAATTATGCAGACTAGGTCCGTAAACTGAGGATTGTCCTCATTGCTTCATAGAAGGATTATGTCCTTAATGCACCGCTCAGTGTGCTGAACCTCGAACGTCGTCTGTGGATGTTGCGAACATCTGACACACACATTTTGATAACTACGTGATAGTTCAGTTAAACGGTTTAGAGTTGAGGCACCGAAGACGTTTTAAAACATCGCAAAACATATGAGATGTTTTGAGGGCTGAAATTGGGATTTCAGGCTCGTGCCCACGTCAAGAGGTATAAGACCTCCGACAATTTTTCTTAGCCTGCAAACTAAGGGAGAAAAGCTCAATTGTTGAGCTTGTGCTCAGATTGTCTGAGTACAACAATCATTTGAATCGAGTGGGAGTTGATCTTCCAGATGAGATAGTGATGTTTCTCCGAAGTCATTACCACCAAGCTGGTAGAGCTTCGTGATGAACTATAATATATCAGGGACATATATCATGATCCTTGAGATATTCGCGATGTTTGACACCACAAAAGTAGAAATCAAGAAGGAGCATCAATAGTTGATGGTTGGTGAAACCACTAGTTTCAAGAAGGGCAAGGGCAAGAAGGGATACTTCATGAAACGGCAAATCAGCTGCTGCTCTAGTGAAGAAACCCAAGGTTGAACCCAAGCCCGAGACTAAGTGCTTCTGTAATAAGGGGAACAACCACTGGAGCAGAATTACCCTAGATACTTGGTAGATGAGAAGGCTGGCAAGGTCGATAGAAGTATATTGGATATACATTGTGTTAATGTGTACTTTACTAGTACTCCTAGTAGCACCATGGTATTAGATACCGTTTTGGTTGCTAAGTGTTAGTGAACTCGAAATAAAAGGCTGTGAAGTAAACGGAGACTAGCTAAAGGTGAGCTGGCGATATGTGTTGGAAGTTTTTCCCAAGCTTGATGTGATCAAGCATCGCACGCTCCCTCTACCATCGAGATTGGTGTTTGCGTTGAGCATAGACGTGATTGGATTATGTCTATCGCAATACGGTTATTCATTTAAGGAGAATAATGGTTACTCTGTTTATTTGAATAATACCTTCAATGGTCTTGCACCTAAAATGAATGGTTTATTGAATCTCGATCGTGGTGATACACATTTTCATGCCAAAGGTATAAGATAGTAATGATAGTACCACACAAATGTGGCACTGCAATTTGAGTCATATCGGTATAAAACGCATGAAGAAGCTCCATGTTGATGGATCTTTGGGCTCACTCGTTTTTGAAAAGTTTGAGACATGCGAACCATGTCTATTGGTGTATATGCATGAAGCAACTCCATGCAAATGGACCGTTTGGACTCACTTGATTTTGAATCACTTGAGACATGCAAATCATACCACATGGGCAAGATGACTGAAAGCCTCGTTTTCAGTAAAATGGAACTAGAAAGCAACTTGTTGGAAGTAATACATTTTGATGTGTGCAGTCCAATGAGTGCTGAGGCGTGTAGTGGATATCGTTATGTTCTTACTTCACAGATGATTTGAGTAGATGTTGAGTATATTTACTTGATGAATCACGAGTCTGAATTATTGAAAGGTTCAAGTAATTTCAGGGTGAAGGTGAGAGATCGTCGTGACAAGAGGATAAAATATCTATGATATGATCATAGAGATGAATATCTGAATTACGAGTTTGGCACAGAATTAAGACATTGTGGAAATTGTTTCACAACTAATATAGCCTGGAACACCATAGTGTGATGGTGTGTCCGAACATCATAACTGCACCCTATTGGATATGATGCATACCATGATGTCTCTTATCGAATTACCACGATAGTTTATGGGTTAGGCATTAGAGACAACCACATTCACTTTAAATAGGGCACCACGTAATTCCGATGAGATGACACCATATGAACTATGGTTTAGAGAAACCTAAGCTGTCATTTCTTAAAAGTTTGGGGCTGCGACGCTTATGTGAAAAAGTTTCAGGCTGATAAGCTCGAACCCAAAGCGGATAAATGCATCTTCATAGGACACCCGAAACAGTTTGGTATACCTCCTGTCTCAAATCCGAAAGCAATAAGGGATTGTTTCTAGAATCGGGTCCTTTCTCGAGGAAAATTTTCTCTCGAAAGAATTGAGTGGGAGGATGGTGGAGACTTGATGAGGTTATTGAACCGTCTCTTCAACTAGTGTGTGGCAGGGCACAGGGAGTTGTTCCTGTGGCGCCTACACCAATTGAAGTGGAAGCTTATGATAGTGATCATGAAACTTCAGATCAAGTCACTACCAAACCTTGTGGGATGACAAGGATGCGTACTACTTTAGAGTGGTACGTAATCCTGTCTTGGAAGTCATGTTGCTAGACAACAATGACCCTACGAGCTATGGAGAAGCGATGGTGGGCCTGGATTCCAAAATGGCTCGAGGCCATATAATTCGAGAGAGGATCCATGTATGAAAACAAAGTGTAGACTTTGGAAGAGCTACTTGATGGTCGTAAGGCTGTTAGGTACATATGGATTTTAAAAGGAAGACGAACAATGATGGTAAGTATCACCATTAAGAAAGCTCGACTTGTCGTTAAGATGTTTTCTGACAAGTTCAAGGAGTTGACTATGATGAGACTTTCTCACTCGTAGCGATGCTAAGAGTCTGTTGGAATTATATTAGCGATTACTACATTATTTATGAAATCTTGCAGATAGGATGTTAAAACATTGTTTCCTCAATGATTTTCTTGAGGAAAGGTTGTATGTGATACAACCGGAAGGTTTTGTCAATCCTAAAAGATGCTAATAAGTATGCAAAGCTCCAGCAATCCTTCTAAGGACTGGAGTAAGCATCTCGGAGTTGGAATGTATGCTTTGATGATGATCAAAGATTTTGGGTTTATACAAAGTTTATGAGAAACTTGTATTTCCAAAGAAGTGAGTGGGAGCACTATAGAATTTCCGAGTATATGTTGTTAACATGTTGTTGATCGGAAATGATGTAGAATTTCTGGAAAGCATGCAGAGTTATTTGAAAAGTGTTTTTCAATGGAAAACCTGGATTAGGCTACTTGAGTATTGAGCATTAAGATCTATAAGGATAGATCAAAACGCTTAATAGTACTTTCAAATGAATACATACCGTGACAAGATTTTGAAGGAGTTCAAAATGGATCGGCAAAGAAGGAGTTCTTGGCTGTGTTATAAGGTGTGAACATTGAGTAAGACTCGAAACCTGACCGCGGCAGAATAGAGAGAAAGGACGAAGGTCGTCCCCTATGCTTTAGACGTAGGCTCTACAGTATGCTATGCTGTGTACCGCACCTGAAGTGTGCCTTGCCATGAGTCAGTCAAGGGGTACAAGAGTGATCCAAGAATGGATCACAGGACAGCAGTCAAAGTTATCCTTAGTAACTAGTGGACTAAGGAATTTTCTCGATTATGGAGGTGGTAAAAGAGTTCGTCGTAAAAGGTTACACCGATGCAAACTTTGACACTAATCCAGATTATTCTGAGTAGTAAACTGGATTCGTATAGTAGAACAGTTATTTGGAATAGCTCCAAATAGAACGTGGTAGCTGCATCTGGGAGATGACATAGAGATTTGTAAAGCACACACGGATCTGAAAGATTCAGACCCATTGACTATAACATCTCTCACAAGCATAACATGATCAAACCCAGAACTCATCGAGTGTTAATCACATGGTAATGTGAACTAGATTATTGACTATAGTAAACTCTTTGGGTGTTAGTCACATGGGGATGTGACCTTGAGTGTTAATCACACATCGATGTGAACTGGATTATTAACTCTAGTGCAAGTGGGAGACTGTTGGAAATATGCCCTAGAGGCAATAATAAATTAGTTATTATTATATTTCCTTGTTCATGATAATCGTTTATTATCATGCTAGAATTGTATTGATAGGAAACATAGATACATGTGTGGATACATAGACAACACCATGTCCCTAGTAAGCCTCTAGTTGACTAGCTCGTTGATCAATAGATGGTTACGGTTTCCTGACCATGGACATTGGATGTCGTTGATAATGGGATCACATCATTAGGAGAATGATGTGATGGACAAGACCCAATCCTAAGCCTAGCACAAGATCATGTAGTTCATATGCTAAAGCTTTTCTAATGTCAAGTATCATTTCCTTAGACCATGAGATTGTGCAACTCCCGGATACCGTAGGAGTGCTTTGGGTGTGCCAAACGTCACAACGTAACTGGGTGGCTATAAAGGTACACTACAGGTATCTCCGAAAGTGTCTGTTGGGTTGGCACGAATCGAGACTGGGATTTGTCACTCCTTGTAAACGGAGAGGTATCTCTGGGCCCACTCGGTAGGACATCATCATAATGTGCACAATGTGATCAAGGAGTTGATCACGGGATGATGTGTTACAGAACGAGTAAAGAGACTTGCCAGTAATTAGATTGAACAAGGTATCGGGATACCGACGATCGAATCTCGGGCAAGTATCATACCGATAGACAAAGGGAATTGTATACGGGATTGATTAAGTCCTTGACATCGTGGTTCATCCAATGAGATCATCGTGGAGCATGTGGGAGCCAGCATGGGTATCCAGATCCTGCTGTTGGTTATTGACCGGAGAGTTGTCTCGGCCATGTCTGCATGTTTCCCGAACCCGTAGGGTCTACACACTTAAGGTTCGATGATGCTAGGGTTATAGGGAAAGTATGTACGTGGTTACCGAATGTTGTTCGGAGTCCCGGATGAGATCCCGGACGTCACGAGGAGTTCCGGAATGGTCCGGAGGTAAAGATTTATATATGGGAAGTCCTGTTTTGGTCACCGGAAAAGTTTCGGGTTTTATCGGTAATGTATCGGGACCACCGGGAGGGTCCCGGTGGTCCACCAAGTGGGGCCACCAGCCCCGGAGGGCTGCATGGGCCAAGTGTGGGAGGGGACCAGCCCCAGGTGGGCTGGTGCGCCCCCCCCCCCACCAAGGCCCAAGGCGCAAGGGAGAGTGGAAGGGGGCAAACCCTAGGCTCAGATGGGCCTAAGGCCCACCTAGTGGTGCGCCCCC
>NC_041384.1:200574630-200579863 GCF_002162155.2 Triticum dicoccoides | reverse complement strand
CAGCCCCTCCCCTCCCCCTATATATACTTGAGGTTTTGGGCTGCCAGAGACACGATTCAATCTCCTTCTTGGCGCAGCCCTACCCCTCTCCCTCCTCGTCTCTTGCGGTGCTTGGCGAAGCCCTGCTGGAGTACCACGCTCCTCCACCACCACCACGCCGTCGTGCTGCTGCTGGATGGAGTCTTCCCCAACCTCTCCTTCTCCCCTTGCTGGATCAAGGCGTAGGAGATGTCACCGGGCTATACGTGTGTTGAACCCGGAGGTGCCGTCCGTTCGGCACTAGGATCATCGGTGATTTGGATCACGACGAGTACGACTCCTTCAACCCCGTTCTCTTGAACGCTTCCGCTTAGTGATCTACAAGGGTATGTAGATGCACTCTCCTTCCCCTCGTTGCTGGTTTCTCCATAGATAGATCTTGGTGACACATAGGAAAATTTTGAATTTCTGCTACGTTCCCCAACACCCCTCTCTGATCCTCCCATAGCAGCAGAACGACCAGAGATGGTCGTCTTCTTCCTCTCCGGCAACCACGGACACCGCCTCTGTCTCGATCATTCCGATGCCACCAGGGCTTTTCGCACTCCATTCTATCCACCAGTAGCCTCCTGTTGCTCCCTCTAGTCCACCCGCGCACTCAATTTTGCTCAGGAGCCGCCGTAGGCAAAATCCTCATCTCACCCGACGCCGCCATCCGCCGGGAAGCTCACCGCCGGCGAATCCCTCCACTCCGGCGACCAAGGAGGTACCCCCATGTTCGCCTCGACCTCCTGAGCTCGCATATGGCCTCGGTTTTCCAAGCGGAGCCGCCAATCGCTGGTGAGCATCACCGGAGCGCCGCCTCTGTTCAGCCGGAGAAGACGGCGCATGCGGCGACTAGTCAAACCTGACCAGCGGGCCAGGCGGGCCCACAGTCAGTGACGCATAACCCCCGCCGCATGGATAAGTGGAGACATGTACCGTGGAAGTTGTTTTCCAAGGGAAAGACGTATGCCATGGAATACGCCTTCGGCATCGTAGCCCTCCCGCGCGTCCACCGATTAGGCTCGGCTCAATAGCACCCGACGGCTATGTTCTGCCTACTGTGCACTTCTATCCCTCTCTCTGTTTTCTTTTTTAGCCTATTTCAAATAATTCCAGAGCGTTCATTTCTTATCCAAATTTGATGGTTCAAATTTCTACCTACTCCTAAATTCATATTCAATTTATCCATATAGGATGAACATTTTTCCTAAGCCTGTTTTTTGCTGGATCTACTAAATAGTCTATTTCCTTGATTATTCTAGCTTAGTAAATCCATAGGAAAATCATATGACTCCAAATGAATTTTTTTATTTTTCTGTTATTTCTCAAATTCCATCTAGTTTATTTTAGTATTTATTTAAAAAAACTTCCAAGCAACTTTTATGTACTGTTTTGGAATTATGTGCTAATTAAAATATTCTGAAAATAGGAAATGGAGGGGAGATATAATTTTCAAAGTTTTTGGAGTGCACCCAATCTTTCTGCATGCTCAAGGTAAGCATCTCGAAAACATGATATGGTGAATGCATAGTTGTTCGTTTGCATGTAGAATTGAATTATGAATATGTGGAATTCATATAGAATTTTCATAGTATTAGTCATACATGCATGATTCCCTTTGATGGTATTTTATCTTCACTTAAACATGAAGTATAAGTGAGTACGGCTATTTTAATGTGCCATATGTGCCTCTGTTGGTCCATGCTAATTTGCAGGAAGAATTAGTCACGAGAAAAGTGACCGTGAGATTGAAATCTCGTTGTGATGAGAATGATCAGCGAGGGTATGTTGACACATACCAGGTGGTGACCCTGTTGGGTACTACCAAGGAATTGTATTGTGCTAACCACTACAGGAAAACTTAAACCTCCTGAGTTGACCATAGATTGAGTCTTGTTCCCGTAACCACCATACTTGATTCGTGCTACCACATGTCCCTGCCAAAGGTAGGTTATGGTTCAGTAAGTTGATAACCCCTTTCCGGCACACACCGTACAGAGAGGCCATAGGGAATGATACTATTGGTCCCAGTAGTCATGTCACTTGGTCTGGGGGCATGAATGGTTGGTCTGGGACTGAAGATGAATGTTCATGCTGTTGGTGGCCGTTGTGTGAGGCCTTCCCACTTAAAGTTTTACTTTATCATTGTCTTGGGTGATCCCTCGCTTGATGGATTAAAGCTGGTATGTGCGGGTCAGGTGTGTTTTCATCCCAAAGACAATAATCAAAATTAGTTAACATCTCGGAGTTGACTAAAGAAATCCTTTACTTGTGGGTAAAGTGTACACCCTCTGCAGAGTTATATCTATTAGAATAGTTGTGTCCATGGTTAAGGAATACATTCTGGGTTGGTTAAATGTCGGTCTTAGTGTCAGTCTCCGGAGGAAATAATTAAATTGATCATGATCCATTTGCAGGATAATTATTGTCACTACTGGTGCCACTATGAATACTATTGTTGACATGAGTATTGTTGTGGACTAACCATTTCCTCTTATATGCAACTGTGAGTATTTCTTGGGATGGCTACTCCACCTGAATACTCATGTTATTTTCTTATAAGCCCTTTATGAGGCGTCGCTTCAGACACCCAACTATGGCATGTATTTTCAAGACCTCTCGTGGCGTCGCTTGAGTTCTCGGGCGGTCCGGTGTCGCCCGATTCTCTTTTAGACACCCATTTGACATTTCTCTTGGAATTTCTCGGGTGGTCCAACACCCGACGTTCTGTTTCATTTCTTTGATTTACTAATAACATGACTTATTTATCCTTCCACACCGTATGAATATTTTTCATGCCATGCTTTAATTCTTAGTCAGCACTTGTATATAGTTTAATTCATCATGAGCATATGCATCCGGTATATCTTTTGTTCTTGATGTTTGTGAGTAGATTCAAACATACTCACTGGCTTGTCCCTGGCTATTGTCTTGGCCAGATCATGACTTAGAGAGGAGCACTACGAAGACACCTCGCAACCTAGGATTCGGAGCCACGCAGGATAGGAGTTATCCAGGTCAGATGTTCCTGTGGGAATGGAGTCCCATCAACATTGGAGATCCACTAGTCACTTCCGTCATCCACCACTAGAGATCCTTGTTGTTTTCATTGGACCTTTGTGGTCTTGTATCCAATTTCTTGTAATTGCTTGGAATTCTATATCAAGGAAATGTCCACCAGCAATAGTAATCCTGGGGCTGGTGATGACACAGGGGTTGTTTACTAGGATTTATGTCCCAGAAACCCAACCCCCACACTTCAACCCTAGTTTATGCATTGCTTCGTAAGGGGTTTATTTGGATCCACATGTTTCATGCTATGGTTAGGTTTATCTTAATTCTTCTTTCGTAGTTGCAGATGCTTGCGACAGGGGTTAATCATAAGTGGGAGGCTTGTCCAAGTAAGGACAACACCCAAGAACCGGTCCACCCACATATCAAATTATCAAAGTAACGAATGCGAATCATATGAGCATGATGAAAACTAACTTGACAACAATTCCCATGTGTCCTCGAGAGTGCTTTGCTTTATATAAGAGTTCATCCAGGGCTCCAGGCTTATCCTTTGCTACAAAAAGGATTGGGCCACCTTGCTGCACCTTAGTTACTTTTGTTACTTGTTACCCGTTACGAATTATCTTATCACACAACTATCTGTTACCGACAATTTCAGTGCTTGCAGAGAATACCTTGCTGAAAACCGCTTGCCATTTCCTCCTGCTCCTCATTGGGTTCGACACTCTTACTTATTGGAAGGACTAGGATAGATCCCCTATACTTGTGGGTCATCAAGACTCTTTTCTGGCGCTATTGTCGGGGAGTGAAGCACCTTTGATGAGTGGAATTTGGTAAGGAAACATTTATATTATGTTCTGCAATTTACTATCACTTGTCACTATGGAAATTAATCCTTTGAGGGGCTTGTTCGAGGTATCTTTGCTACCTCTTGAGCACTGCGTTGGTTTTCCCCGAAGAGGAAGGGATGATGCAGCAAAGTAGCGTAAGTATTTCCCTCAGTTTTTGAGAACCAAGGTATCAATCCAGTAGGAGGCTACGCGCGAGTCCCTCGTACCTGCACAAAACAAATAAATCCTCGCAACCAACGCAAATAGGGGTTGTCAATCCCTATAAGGCCACTTACGAGAGTGAGATCTGATAGATATGATAAAGATAATATTTTTGGTAATTTTATGATAAAGATGCAAAGTAAAATAAAGGCAAAGTAAATAGCAAAGGAAATAACTAGGTAGTAGGAGATCAACATGATAAAGATAGACCCGGGGGCCATAGGTTTCACTAGTGGCTTCTCTCGAGAGCATAAGTATTCTACGGTGGGTGAACAAATTACTGTTGAGCAATTGACAGAATTGAGCATAGTTATGAGAATATCTAGGTATGATCATGTATATAGGCATCACGTCCGAGACAAGTAGACCGACTCCTGCCTGCATCTACTACTATTACTCCACTCATCGACCGCTATCCAGCATGCATCTAGAGTATTAAGTTAAAAATAGAGTAACGCCTTAAGCAAGATGACATGATGTAGAGGGATAGACTCATGCAATATGAAGAAAACCCCATCTTGTTATCCTCGATGGAAACAATACAATACGTGCCTTGCTGCCCCTACTGTCACTGGGAAAGGACACCGCAAGATTGAACCCAAAGCTAAGCACTTCTCCCATTGCAAGAAAGATCAATCTAGTAGGCCAAACCAAACTGATAATCCGAAGAGACTTGCAAAGATAACCAATCATACATAAAAGAATTCAGAGAAGATTCAAATATTATTCATAGATAGACTTGATCATAAACCCACAATTCATCGGTCTCAACAAACACACCGCAAAAAGAAGATTACATCGAATAGTTCTCCACAAGAGAGGGGGAGAACATTGTATTGAGATCCAAAAAGAGAGAAGAAGCCATCTAGCTACTAACTATGGACCCGTAGGTCTGAGGTAAACTACTCACACTTCACCGGAGAGGCTATGGTGTTGCTGTAGAAGCCCTCCGTGATCGATGCCCCCTCCGGCGGAGCTCCGCAATAGGCCCCAAGATGGGATCTCATGGATACAGAAAGTTACGACGGTGGAATTAGGTTTTGGGCTCCGTATCTGATCGTTTGGGGGTACGTGGATATATATAGGAGGAAGGAGTACGTTGGTGGAGCAACAGGGGGCCCACGAGGGTGTGGAGGGCACGC
>NC_041384.1:200526289-200574211 GCF_002162155.2 Triticum dicoccoides | reverse complement strand
CCCCCTACCTCGTGGCCTCCTCTTTTCTTTCTTGACGTAGGGTCCAAGTCTCCCGGGTCTTGTTCGTTGAGAAAATCATGTTCCCGAAGGTTTCATTCCGCTTGAACTCCGTTTGATATTCCTTTTCTTCGAAACCCTAAAACAGGCAAAAAAACGGCAATTCTAGGCTAGGACTCCGGTTAATAGGTTTGTCCCAAAAATAATATAAAAGTGGATAATAAAGCCCAATAATGTCCAAAACAGTAGATAATATAGCATGGAGCAATCAAAAATTATAGATACGTTGGAGACGCATCCCCAAGCTTAATTCCTGCTCGTCCTCGAGTAGGTAAATGATAAAAACAGAATTTTTGATGCAGAGTGTTGCTTGGCATAATTTTAACGTAATTCTTCTTAATTGTGGTATGAATATTCAGATCCGAAAGATTCAAGACAAAAGATCATATTGACATAAAAATAATAATACTTCAAGCATACTAAGTAAGCAATTATGTCTTCTCAAAATAACATGGCTAAAGAAAGTTATCCCTACAAAATCATATAGTCTGGCTATGCTCCATCTTCACCACACAAAATATTTAAATCATGCACAACCCCGATGACAAGCCAAGCAATTGTTTCATACTTTTGACATTCTTAAAACTTTTTCAATTTTCATGCAATACATGAGCGTGAGCCATGGATATAGCACTATAGGTGGAATAGAATGGTGGTTTTGGAGAAGACAAAAATGGAGAAGATAGTCTCACATCAACTAGGTGTCTCAACGGGCTATGGATATGCCCATCAATAGATATCAATGTGAGTGAGTAGGGATTGCCATGCAACGGATGCACTAGAGCTATAAGTATATGAAAGCTCAACAAAAGAAACTAAGTGGGTGTGCATCCAACTTGCTTGCTCATGAAGACCTAGGGCATTTGGAGGAAGCCCATCATTGGAATATACAAGCCAAGTTCTATAATGAAAAATTCCCACTAGTATATGAAAGTGATAACTTGAGAGACTCTCTACTATGAAGATCATGGTGCTACTTTGAAGCACAAGTGTGGTAAAAGGATAGTAGCATTATCCCTTCTCTCTTTTTCTCTCATTTTTTTATTTGGGCCTTTTCTCTTTTTTATGGCCTCTTTTCTTTCTTTCTTTTTATTTTTCGTCCGGAGTCTCATCCCGACTTGTGGGGGAATCATAGTCTCCATCATCCTTTCCTCACTGGGACAATGCTCTAATAATGGCGATCATCACACTTTTATTTTTCTTACAACTCAACAATTACAACTCAGTACTTAGAACAAAATATGACTCTATATGAATGCCTCCGGCGGTGTACCGGGATATGCAATGAATCAAGAGTGACACGTATGAAAGAATTATGAATGGTGGCTTTGCCACAAATACGATGTCGACTACATGATCATGCTAAGCAATATGTCAATGATGGAGTGTGTCATAATAGACGGAACGGTGGAAAGTTGCATGGCAATATATCTCGGAATGGATATGGAAATGCCATAATAAGTAGGTATGGTGGCTGTTTTGAGGAAGGTATATGGTGGGTATATGATATCGGCGAAAGGTGCGCGGTATTAGAGAGGCTAGCAAAGGTGGAAGGGTGAGAGTGCGTATAATCCATGGACTCAACATTAGTCATAAAGAACTCATATACTTATTACAAAAATCTACAAGTTATCAAAGCAAAGTATTAGCGCATGCTCCTAGAGGGATAGATTGGTAGGAAAAGACCACCGCTCGTCCCCGACCGCCACTCATACGGAAGACAATCAATAAATAAATCATGCTTCGACTTCATCACATAACGGTTCACCATATGTGCATGCTACGGAATCACTGCTTCAACACAAGTATTTCTCAAATTCACAACCACTCAACTAGCACAACTTTAATATCACCATCTTCATATCTCAAAACAATAATCAAGCATCGAACTTCTCATAGTATTCAACACACTCATAAGAAAGTTTTATTATTAATCTTGTGTGCCAAGAATATTAGGATTTTAAGCAAATTACCATGATATTAAAAATAATCTAAGTGAAGCATGAGAGATCAATAGTTTCTATAAAACAAATCCACCAAAGTGCTCTAAAAGATATAAGTGAAGCACTAGAGCAAAATTATATAACTCAAAAGATATAAGCGAAGTACATAGAGTATTCTAACAAATTCCAAATCATGTATGGCTCTCTCAAAAGGTGTGTACAGCAAGGATGATTGTGGTAAACTAACAAATAAAGATCCAAATAATACAATACGGTCCAAGCAAAACACATATCATGTGGAGAATAAAAATATAGCTCCAAGTAAAGTTACCGATAGATGTAGACGAAAGAGGAGATGCCTTCCGGGGCATCCCCAAGCTTTGGCTTTTAGGTGTCCTTAGATTATCTTGGGGTGCCATGGGCATCCCCAAGCTTAGCTCTTGCCACTCCTTGTTCCATAATCCATCAAATCTTTACCCAAAACTTGAAAACTTCACAACACAAAACTTAAAGTAGAAAATCTCGTGAGCTCCGTTAGCGAAAGAAAATAAAAGACCACTTCAAGGTACTGTAATGAACTCATTATTTACTTATATTGGTGTTATACCTACTGTATTCCAACTTCTCTATGGTTTATAAACTATTTTACTAGCCACAGATTCATCAAAATAAGCAAACAACACACGAAAAACAGAATCTGTCAAAAACAGAATAGTCTGTAGTAATCTGTAGCTAGCGCAAGATCTGAAACCCCAAAAATTCTAAAATAAATTGCTAGACGTGAGGAATTTATCTATTAATCATATTCAGAAAGAATTAACTAAATAGAACTTTCCAAATAAAAATGACAGTAGTTCTCGTGAGCGCTAAAGTTTCTGTTTTTTACAGCAAGTTCAACAAGACTTTCCCCAAGTCTTCCCTACGGTTCTACTTGGCACAAACACTAATTAAACACAAAAAACACAACCAAAACAGAGGATAGATAAATTATTTATTACTAAACAGGAGCAAAAAGCAAGGAATAAAAATAAAATTGGATTGCCTCCCAACAAGCGCTATCGTTTAACGCCCCTAGCTAGGCATAACAAGCAAGGATAGATCTAGGTATTGCCATCTTTGGTAGGCCATCCATAAGTGGCTCTCATAATAGATTCATAAGGTAATTTAATTTTATTTCTAGGAAAGTGTTCCATTCCTTTCCTTAATGGAAATTGGAATCTAATATTTCCTTCCTTCATATCAATAATTGCACCAATCGTTCTAAGGAAAGGTCTACCAAGAATAATAGGACATGAAGGATTGCAATCTATGTCAAGAACAATAAAATCTATGGGCACATAATTCCTATTTGAAACAATAAGAACATCATTAATTCTTCCCATAGGTTTCTTAATAGTGGAATCCGCAATGTGCAAATTTAAAGAGCAATCATCAAAATCACGAAAACCTTACAATTCACACAAAGTTTTTGGAATCGTGGAAACACTAGCACACAAATCACATAAAGCATAGCATTCATGATATTTAATTTTAATTTTAATAGTTGGTTCCCACTCATCATAAAGTTTTCTAGGGATAGAAACTTCCAATTCAAGTTTTTCTTCATAAGATTGCATCAAGGCATCAACGATATGTTTAGTAAACGCTTTATTTTGACTATAAGCGTGAGGAGAATTTAGCACGGATTGCAACAAGGAAATACAATCAATCAAAGAGCAATTTTCATAGTTAAATTCCTTGAAATCCATAATAGTGGGTTTAGCAACATCTAGGGTTTTAATTTCTTAAATCCCACTTTTATCAAATTTAGCATCAAGATCAACAAATTCCGAATTCTTGGAACGCCTTCTAGGTAAAGGTGGATCATATTCAGTCCCATCATTATCAAGATTCATATTGCAAAACAAAGATTTAATAGGGGACACATCAATAACTTTTAGATCTTCATCATTATTTTCATAGCAATCCGGTTTAGCGGCCATCTTATTAACTAAGGTAGCCTGCTTATCTGAAATTTTAGCAGTTAATTTCTCAAGATGAGAAATTTGGGATCTCAAACCATCGAATTCTTTAGACATATCATCAAGCTCTTTATTCATAAAATTCATAAAACTTTTCAGTTCTTTAAGCTCGTTTCTGAAGAAACTATTATGTTCAAATTGCAAAACCATAAAACTCCTGACATTATTTTTGATCTCTTCTAGCCTTTTAAGGTGGAGATCACCAAATTTAGGTAGAGCCATTGAGGCAAGCAAGCAACCAAACACACAAGCAAACAAAAAGCAAGCGGGCAAAAAGAGGCAAATAGAGAAAGCGAGGGAGGATAGAGAGAGAGGGCAAATAAAATGGCAAGGGTGAAGTGGGGGAGAGGAAAACGAGAGGAAAATGGCAAATAATGTAATGCGGGAGATAAGGGTATGTGATGGGTACTTGGTATGTTGACTTTTGCAAAGACCTCCCCGACAACGGCGCCAGAAATCCTTCGTGCTACCTCTTGAGCACTGCGTTGGTTTTCCCCGAAGAGAAAGGGATGATGCAGAAAAGTAGCGTAAGTATTTCCCTCAGTTTTTGAGAACCAAGGTATCAATCCAGTAGGAGGCTACGCGTGAGTCCCTCGTACCTGCACAAAACAAATAAATCCTCACAACCAACGCAAATAGGGGTTGTCAATCCCTATAAGGCCACTTACGAGAGTGAGATCTGATAGATATGATAAAGATAATATTTTTGGTAATTTTATGATAAAGATGCAAAGTAAAATAAAGCTAAAGTAAATAGCAAAGGAAATAACTAGGTAGTAGGAGATCAATATGATAAAGATAGACCTGGGGGCCATAGGTTTCACTAGTGGCTTCTCTCGAGAGCATAAGTATTCTACGGTGGGTGAACAAATTACTGTTGAGCAATTGACAGAATTGAGCATAGTTATGAGAATATCTAGGTATGATCATGTATGTAGGCATCACGTCCGAGACAAGTAGACCGACTCCTGCCTGCATCTACTACTATTACTCCACTCATCAACCGCTATCCAGCATGCATCTAGAGTATTAAGTTAAAAACAGAGTAACGCCTTAAGCAAGATGACATGATGTAGAGGGATAGACTCGTGCAATATGAAGAAAACCCCATCTTGTTATCCTCGATGGCAACAATACAATACGTGCCTTGCTGCCCCTATTGTCATTGGGAAAGGACACCGCAAGATTGAACCCAAAGCTAAGCACTCCTCCCATTGCAAGAAAGATCAATCTAGTAGGCCAAACCAAACTGATAATTCGAATAGACTTGCAAAGATAACCAATCATACATAAAATAATTCAGAGAAGATTCAAATATTATTCATAGATAGACTTGATCATAAATCCACAATTCATCGATCTCAACAAACACACCGCAAAAAGAAGATTACATCGAATAGTTCTCCACAAGAGAGGGGGAGAACATTGTATTGAGATCCAAAAAGAGAGAAGAAGCCATCTAGCTACTAACTATGGACCCATAGGTCTGAGGTAAACTACTCACACTTCATCAGAGAGGCTATGGTGTTGATGTAGAAGCCCTCCGTGATCGATGCCCCCTCCGGTGAAGCTCCGGAACAGGCCCCAAGATGGGATCTCGTGGGTACATAAAGTTACGGCGGTGGAATTAGGTTTCTGGCTCCGTATCTGATTGTTTGGGGGTACGTGGATATATATAGGAGGAAGGAGTACGTCGGTGGAGCAACAGGGGGCCCACGATGGTGGAGGGCGTGCCTAGGGGGGGTAGGCGCGCCCCCTACCTCGTGGCCTCCTCTTTTCTTTCTTGACGCAGGGTCCAAGTCTCCCGGGTCTTGTTCGTTGAGAAAATCACGTTCCCGAAGGTTTCATTCCGTTTGGACTCCGTTTGATATTCCTTTTCTACGAAACCCTAAAACAAGCAAAAAAACAGCAATTCTGGGCTGGGCCTCCGGTTAATAGGTTAGTCCCAAAAATAATATAAAAGTGGATAATAAAGCCCAATAATGTCCAAAACAGTAGATAATATAGCATGGAGCAATCAAAAATTATAGATACATTGGAGACATATCAATCTTCACCTCGACCGATAGAGCAATAAGTTGCTCCTCAACCTATTGAACCTACTGAAAGTATTTATTATGAAATTCCTTTGGGTATGATAGATAAACTGCTAGCCAATCCTTATGCAGGAGATGGAACACTACATCTTGATATGCATCTAATCTATGTGGATGAAGTTTGTGGATTCACTACTGCAGGATCGTCCAGAAAGGTGAAACGTTCCCTACCGAAACCATCAGGCTTGTTGTGAGAAGCTCTGGTTTGTGAGAAGCATATCCCCAAACCTACCCTAAATGGGACAAAAAATTTACCATGGCATGTTGATGCCACTCCATGACAGCATGCCAAGTTTCATGAATTTCAGACGAGCTTTGGATTTACTAGAATTTAAAAACCAGGTATCTCAATGTTTGCAGTCGAGTGACGGTGGTAGGGTATTTAACATTCATTCCCATTTCTTGCATGGGACCTAAGCAGGCAACTAAGGACACAAATTAGAATTTTCAACTAATTTATATGCATTAGATCATGTGCCTGTAGTTAAAGTTTGAATTATCCACCTAAATGCATAGAAAACTCAGTTAATGTATAAAAATGTCCAAGCGAACCCCGAAAAATCCCAAAACTTGACACAACACTCCTATTGTTCTATGTTGACACTAGGAAAAAATTTGAAGTCAAGAAGAGGCAACGGATATCGTTTCGTCCAGAAAGGTGAAACGTTCCCTACCGAAACCATCACACTTGTTGTGAGAAGCTCTGGTTTATGAGAAGCTTATACCCAAACCTGCCCCAAATGGGACAAAAAATTTACCACAGCATGTTGCTGCCGCTCCATGATAGCATGCCAATTTTCATGAATTTCAGACAAGTTTTGGATTTGCTAGAATTTAAAAAGCAGGTATCTCAATGTTTGCCGGAGAGCCACGGTGTCGTGGTGTTCGAATTTCATCCCCATTTCTTCCATGGGACATAAGCATAAACCCATGGAAACATATATGATTTTACAACCCATGTTGGTGCACCGTAGCATGTGCATGTAGTTTAATTTTGAATTGTGCACCTGAAATGGCTAGAAAACCAATTTAATGTATAAAATGTTCAAATGAACCCTGAATAATTCCAATTCTTCTAAGACACACATATAGTTGCATGTTCACTTCAGATAAAAGGTCTAGCAATTCAAGCACCGTCCATTGCCATTGTGACACCATTATGTAATTCAAATCAAGATGAAAAATCAAGTAGATCGCACATAGTTTATTATCACCAACCGTGTGAGATGCAGCACAAAATATCCTGGAGCACCGTTGGTGTATAGTACGCCTATGGCTTACGCAAGAAGGTGCATCGGCTACAGTCTACAGCCGGCGTCTCAAGCACACTAGCTCGCTCCCCAAATATCATTTCATTGTTCAATAGACACCGGTGAAAGATGGGCACATGGACCCGCGTCGTGAGGGAAACTTCAGTGGCTCACTCCGGCAAGAGCGTGGCCGCAGCCACCATGCGCGTGCTAACAAGGTGTATGAGCGCGGCCGCAATCTGTGACCGGGCGGCCAAGGCAGCCCAAACAGCCGTTGTTGCTTCTCAGGTGGCGGTAGCAACATCTGCCTCGAGGATAGCAACTAGCGAGAGCAGCACAGCAGCTATCCGTTCCGCAGCGGTGGCCTTAGACCTGATGGAGGCCGCCCACGAACATGTTGAGGCCGCCCACGCCTAGCTCCTGGCAGTCACCTCACAAATTGAACAAAGCTTCTCTGACAACGGTCGGCAACCCACAACCGAAGAGCTGGCAATCGCCGAGAGCGTTCGAGCAGCCGTCCGTTCCTCCATCGCATACCTTGCAACGACGGAGCCCGTCCAAGCCCATATCACGGCCGCCCATGCCCAGCTCGTGGCGGCCTTTCCCAAAGAGATGGCTGACACGGATGGTGAGATGCTTGCTGAGTATGGTGCGATGGATGCCATGGAGCCCCTTCCCTAGGAGACCGTCAGGCGCGAGCTGGACATGGAGGCGGAGATCGACGAGCACCAGCCGTAGTAGTAGTCTTTGTTTTGTTTAATTAAGAGCGCCGATCTTTAATTTGTTAGAGTAATGTTTAGGTCAACTAGCTATGTTTAATTGTTGAACTTGCTCGATTAAGAAGTGTGGGTGTCCTGTAGTCTCCTTTGTGTACCCAAATTATGCAATGATGTGGATGACCACTGTAACCATGGAAGTTCGAACCAAAATGTTTGACGTTCAAACTCATCACACACGGGTTAAGTTGTCTGAATCGTTTGTGATGTTCACATATCGTACATAATTCTGAATAAGGGACCGTGTATGATGACACTTTGCGCGCCATTTTTTCGCTGAAGCGATTCCGAATTTTCGGCTTCCGCAGAAATATCTACATCCCCGCCTCCCCCTTACCAAAAGCCACATTTCCCCTGTTTCCGCCTTCCTTTCCAAGTTGAAACCTTCACTCCTTGCTTGCAGCGCCGCCTCCTCGCCAGCGACCCTCCTTCATGCTGCTCGGCCTCATCTATCCAGGCAGGTAATCCGCACCCGACCCCCATCCTCCTCCTCCTTCCACATCCCACATGCCCCGACTGCCGGCGCGAGCGCGACACCTTCCACCCAAATCACCGGCCCCTCCACCAAATAAGCGCCGCCCTAAGCCATGGTGCACGCCGTATAGCCAGGATCTCAAGGAGCATTTGGCAGCGGAGAAGCAAATAGCGGCCGCACGTGCGGATAAGGTCGCGATGGCTGCCATTCGTGCCGACCCCCAGATCTTGGAGGAGCGCCTTGCCATTTGCTAGCTACGTCAGTTAAGCATGCTCGGTTTACCCGTTGCGTGTGCTGCTCCTGCCTTTCCTTCACAAATTCTAGTGAATTGTGCTATCTAATTTTACCATGCAATCTGTTGCTCTAGTGTATATGTTCTATATGTCGTGTAGTGTGGTGCTCACTTATTAACTGTTTTGTTAATTAGTTATCGTCTTCAGTTAACTATTTGGTTCAATTATGCAAATGTGATGTTCAATTCTTCAAGCTGCAATTTTGTATTGTCTTCCATGTGAGAAATAAATCGAATTTATCTTTACAAAATACATGAGAAATGAATACAATTGCAATATTTCCAAGTTGTCAAGCATGCTTGGTTTGGTTATACATTGTGCAATGTGGTGCTCAGTTAATGTTTGGTTCATTTGTGTTGTGGCATTTAGTTAACTGCTTGGTTCAATTCTGCAATGCGGTGTTCAATAGTTGTGGGTGCATTCTGTTATTGTATACCATGTTAGGAATAAATTGAATTTGGTTGTGGTAAATACATGATAAACAAATACAATTGCTACAATTGGATGTAGTTAACTATTTGGTTAACTGCCTGATCTTCTATTAGGAGTATGTTATATTGTGCAATATGGTGGTAAATTAATGTTTGGTTCATTTGTTGTGGTCTTTAGTTAATGCTTGGTTCAATTCTGCAATGCGATGTCCAATTGTCGTGGGTAGAATTTTGTTTTGTTGTGCATCTGAGGAATAAATCGAATTTGGCTGCACTTAATACATGAGAAATATATAAAAGTTCTATATTTCCTAGTTCTCAATCATGCTTGGTTAGGATAAATGGGTTTTCCATGTGGCTTGAATTAATCTGATGAATATGCAATGTGCTTATTTTTCATCAACATATTTTACCGATAGCATGCGAACCCTTACTTAACTTGATGACTAACTACCATATATGTGTTGCAGGGAAATAATGGGAAGCACTGAGGTTTACAATCGAGGTTAGCGCGTGCATGGTCTGTTGTCTAATAGCACATTATTGTGCAATTGCAGGAACCATTCTAATATGTAGGTTTTTAACAATTTGGTCTTGCACATGTAGGTCCTACTGTCAAAGGTTTTGAACCACTGTTTGAACCTTTTTGCATATGGGGAAATGAGTTGTCTATGAATATCAATCAAATCAAGAAACTCAGAAAGATTGTTAGGATAAAGAAATTAGCGACAAAAACAACAAGATCTTTGTCTGCACAATAAAGAAGATATCATTTCACTACAAGATGGTATTAACAATTATACCTTGCCTTTTTTATTCCTTTGCCTCATTTCAAATATAGAGAAGATATTTATGCACATCCTTGTTTTCAGGCCTTTCCAAAGAAATTCACTGATGATTACCTCTCAAACCACCTCTATGGTCAGGAGGCGAGGAAGGTTTTCATACAACACCCATGGTTCAATATTGAAGTGTTCCTGAAGAGGACAAAGGACAGACGATCAATCATCCATAGGCACTAGCCTAAAGTTGCAAAGACCTTCACCATGAATGAAGGCTCGATATTCACCTTTCGCTTCAACAGTTTTCCAGATGAGATGCATCTGTCTATAAACCGTCTATGATGCTAATTTCGAAAGGTTCTACATGTTGCATGTGAAACTTGGTGCTGGTGCAGTTGTGTAATGGGGTAGCTGAGTGCTGAAGCTATATCATGTTGTTCTGATGTATTTCAATTATGAAATTCTGCTTCCTTAAAATGGAAATGAAATATATTATGTGCTTAATATGAATGTCAATTAGTTTAATAAATGGATTATTAATAATAGGGTAATTAGCCTGCTAATGGCGAATTAGCATGCTAACTGGGTTTTGCTATTGCAAACGGTTATTGAAAAAATACCATGGGCGATGACCTCAGGCAACACACAGTTTTGGAATAAACTATGTTGGATCAATGAACAATCACACACGACTTTCTCTTGAAAACTGTTTGCATTAGGCCACCTTGCGTAAACATTTACCACATAAAAACTGTGTGTGATGGACAACCTTTGCCACACAGTTTCTTCTATGGACCGTGTGTGATGCATTCAATAACGAAACGATAAAATTGTTAATATCGTGTGCAATGGCAACACTATCGAAAACGATTTAACGGGAAAAATTGTGCGTGATGTACCTGTGAACAGAAACGTTTTCCTTGGAGTGACTTTGTGGGATGTACAAACGAACGAAAACGTTTAGTTGGGACTGATTGTGTGGGATGTACTTGCGACCGGAAACAATTTCGCATGTATAATTGTATTTTTAGCTCTATTGTACGTATTTACGTATTTGAGCACTCGTCGGTCGCACACGAACTCATTTTGCCGAGCGTGTGTGCCAATAGGGCATATCCCCGACGGTTGTTGGGTCGTGTGGGAA
Organism: Triticum dicoccoides; assembly: GCF_002162155.2. Classification (NCBI taxonomy): domain Eukaryota; kingdom Viridiplantae; phylum Streptophyta; class Magnoliopsida; order Poales; family Poaceae; genus Triticum; species Triticum dicoccoides. The sequence continues at coordinate 200,562,943 of NC_041384.1, read as the reverse complement.
GGACACCCCTATCGTCGTCACTCACTAGGCGACGGTTCCAAATGTCATCGTGGAAAGGGGTTAAGAACCGTTTGTATAGCACCGACGCGTACTAGTGATTATTTAAGCTTGCAGGTTTGCCCGAGGATGATGTCAATAAGAAGGTCTTCCCTTTATCTTTGAAGGGAAAGGCATTGACATGGTATAGGCTATGTGATGTTGTTGGATCTTGGAACTACAACCGATTGAAATTGGAATTCCATTAGAAGTTTTATCCTATGCATCTAGTTCATCGTGATCATAATTATATATATAATTTTTGCCCTCGTGAAGGAGAAAGTATCGCTCAAGCTTGGGGGAGGCTTAAGTCAATGTTATATTCATGCCCCAATCATGAGCTCTCAAGAGAAATTATTATTCAGAATTTTTATGCTCAGCTTTCTTGTAATGATCAATCCATGCTCGATACTTCTTGTATTGGTTTTTTATGAAGAAGACTATTGAATTCAAATGAGATTTATTGGAAAGAAATAAACGCAACTATGAAGATTGGGTACTCGACGAAGGTAATGACTTAGGTATAAACCTTAAGTTTGATTGTGTTAAATCTTTCATGGATACCGATGCTTTTCGTGAATTTAGCACTAAATATGGACTTGCACTACTGCAGGATGGTCCAAACGTGACACTCGAATCAGAGACCCTTCAACGAAACTGTGTGTGATGCAATAATCACAAACGGTGGTGTAAAAACCATCAAAAAAGTTGCAAAACATTTGCGATGGTGGCGACATCAAACACGGTTCATATTAGATTTGCGTGTGCGATGAGTGGCAAAAGGTTAATACAGAAGAACTGTTTGTGATGATGCAGAACAACAGAAACGGGGAGCCAGATGAGGGTGTGTGCGATATATGACATACAGTTCACTAGGATGAATTGTGTGTGATTAGGCAACATAATGGAAACGGTTCAACTGAACAAGATCTGTGTGATACACAGCAAACAGGTCCATAATCAGAAATGTGTGCGAAGACCAATAATAATACAGATGATTGTTGCTAATAAGCCGTGTGATTTGCTCTGTCTATAGAAGAATAACATGTGTGTATATATAACTGAAATAAACATCCAATTACATAAGTGACTATACAGATCATTCGCACACACCTCAATAAACAATTGCATGCATTCTAAAGTAGGAGAAACGATCGTCTAGTCATCTACTTCTTGTGATGCTCCCGCCACTACTATGTGGCTTGATCCCTCGCCTGGGGCAGGAAGAAGATAGTTCCTCATGTGAATGATCCAACATCTCATAGCTTGTTGTACGCATCCTTGGCCGCATACTTGACGTGTTATTCATCCAGTCTCTCATGCCAAACACCGTGCCAGGCGTTCTTGTCCTTCTTGCTCTCTTCCTTCATCTTTGCGTAGTAGGGGTCGATGATGGCCAAGGCAAGGTCAACCACGGAGTTCAGTTTGTTGTTGTCGTTGCCCCAAACCTTGTAGTGGTGTTGTATGTTGACAAGATTCGGGCATTTCAAGCCCGGAACCTTGAGCGCTTTTAGATCGTTGGTGGTGTCCACAGTAGCGAAACTGTAATCGGAGCTGTTGATAAACCTGGAGAAATGCTCGCAAGGCCTTGTGGCCAGGTGATAGTGGTAGACAAGGACGTCATATCGCATGCACAACTGGGCGACGACAACCATCTGATCGTGCCCGGCACGACCCATGGTGTAATAGAGGTCGAAGCCGACCACTTGGTACTTGTCCTCGACAAGGAACTGCTCCATAGTTTGGATGGAGCTCTCCACCGAGACCGGATCATTCATGTACAGCACCGAAAGAGCCTTCCCCCTCACGTGGATGTCCATGACGTGATGCGTGGTGAACTTCCCGTCGTTGTCGTCGTCGGCCGCTGGGAGCGCCATTGGAACCACGGGGAGCGCCATTGGAACCACTAGATGTCCTATCTGTATGTGTCGTCGTGGGTGTGCTTATTGTGTCGTGTGACGTGAGAGATGAAGGTAAATGGCCGCATGAATGAAAGCGGGGCGGGCGACCTGGATTCTCGGCGCGTCTGCATGGCAGTTTTTGCAGCGGGTAACTGCACCGTCGCGCCGCGCTCAGCGCAGCCGCATGCACACGAACATGGGTGATTGTGCCGGCCCCAAACACTGGCAACGCGTGTGGAGGGATGAGGGCAGTGCACCTAGAGGGACGCAAGAGTAGAGCGCGCCGCGGCCACCTCAACCGCAAGCAACCACACGCATAGAGCTGTTGAACACGCAGGAAATGGTCGCCTACAAGCCGGCTGACAGTTGCGTCGTTGCATAGAGAGCGGCCGTGTGCTACTACCTCTGTCTTGGTCTATACTCCTCTTTCTATTCTGTGCCATACTTTGCCCTTAAATTTAACCAACAAAATGTTAATGCATGTTATAAAAACTATATAATTGGAAACTATGTTCAAATACGAATCCAACTATATAATCTTTGGTGACATGCATTCGTATTTTATTAGTTAAATCCTACTTATAAACCAAGATGGGGGTATAGTAGGTAATTAAACCACAAACATTTTTTTGTATTAACCATATGTGTACGTGTCCTTTCGTCCTCCTCTCGCACGTCTTGTCACCCTGCTGCCGCAGACGACTTACAACGCAAGCTTGCGCAGCGCGCGGGGGCGTTCTTTTGGCCAAATGGTGGCTCGAAGTGGCGGCAATGAATCGTTGGTGACCCCATTCCCGCGCAACCTCGCAAGTTACCGCGCAAGTTTCCCGCCCGACTCGGTGAAGTCCCCCAAAATCCCAATGCTTGCCGACCTGCTAAATAAACCTTCACGACCGGCGAGTCCTGCATCGCATTTTTCCCTCCCTTCTTGTAGCTTATCTCGCTTGCTTCTCCCACAATCGCCAATGGGACCGGTCCGTTGTCGTCGCTCAGCCACTCCGCCATCATCAGAGGACAGCACCGGCTGGGAGGCTACACCGCGGCGGCGGCGCAGTCCCCGGCGTAGTGTAGTGCGCGTGGTGTCCCTGTTGGGTGTGCGCGGAACACCCACCACACGCTCCGCCACCGCTGCCCGTCGGCTGCTGTTGCCGGCAGCCGTTGCCACCACACCACCATCGAAAGCCAGGGCCATCACCCGCTCCGCCACTACGGCCCGAAGGCGGGAGGTGGCCATCGTGGCCGCCACCCCACTCCGGCCATCACCCGCTCCGCCACAGCTGCCCGAAGGCGTGAGGTGGTGGTCATGGCTGCCTCCCCATCGTCGGCCATCGTGGCCGCCAGCCCACCGTCGACCATCGGGGTCATCACCCACTCTGCCACCGCCGCCCGAAGGCGGGAGGCGGAGGTGGAGGCCCACACGTGTGTCAACGACCTTGCGTGCTACACCAGGTTCCAGCGAGAGGAGGAGGAGCGCCTCATCGAGAATGCAAAGAGCCTTACCGCCACCGTAGCCGCGGCACACGCCACCTCAGAGGCGAGGAATCAGGAGATCTACGAGGAGAACCACCACTTCGAGAGGGGTCGTCTGGAGCGGCAGAGGGCGTTCGAGGTGAGTGTCGCTGAAGCTGCAGCAGCGGCAGGCACCGTACTGCAGTTGTCCAGCTCACCGGTAGGCTCCTCCTCCTCTGCCTCTTACTGAGCACGCTTGGTAGAGGAGAGGCTGCTGGAAGTAGTACAAAGCCGGATGTGGTGGAACTGTACAACGTACTTAAAATTAGCTAGTATATATAGTTGAACTAGCTATTCAGTACGTGGTTGGCAACAAATGGGAAACGTTTGGTCGGCTCAGCTGTCGAGTTGAACTATTTGTATAAAGAACGACTCCTTAATCTATGAATGAAATCTATGCTTAATTACTAAATTTTAGTTGCAAAAATTACATAGTGGTAGTGATTTTTAGCTGCGTATTTTAACAAATCGTAGTGTTACAAGGTTGACAAATGGCAATGTTACTAGATCAACAAATGTCAATCTTTCCAAATTGTTTGTACGTGGTTGCACACTGGTCATCCAAAACAACCATTTGCGTTGATGGGATGCACAAATCCCGCTAGGCATTTTCTCTTGGATTCCTGGGGAAGCTGTCAGTTTGCATACAGGTGTTCTAACTAAAATGTCTGCGATCAAGAGCTGCATAAATCCTGCTCGACACATTTTCCCTTGGCTTCCTGGGAAAGCTGTCAGTTTGCATACGGGTGTTCTAACTAAAACTTTTGCGATGGATATTTTATATTTAAAAACCATTAACATTTTTTCCGAAAGAAAATCATTTTATAAGTCTGTACATTAAGAGAGAAAAACACAAGTTCGTTCAAACCATATCTTCCATTCAGTCACACTGCGCATTGGAGGACAGCTTGCACGCCTCTCGGTCAGCCTGCGCATGGACTCCGCTTGCAAGCCTCCCGTTCAGTCAAGCAGCTGTCCGCACGGCACCTCCTGTAGCCATTAAAACCAAGACACGTGGCATCATGTGAATGGTTAACAGAACGCACACGATTTGAATTATGCAAATATTTGAGATATTAAAGTGGCAACTATTTTTTCAAAATGCCTTTGTTGGCTGTTATTCAAGTGCGCCTTCTCTCAAAATGGACACGAAAAATACCACAGCGTGTCGGATGATATTCCATGATAGCATGCCAAGTTTCATGAATTTCATACAAGTTTTGGATTTACTAGAATTTAAAAACAGAGTATCTCAACATTTTGCCGGCAATCAACAGTGCCCTGGTGTTTGAAATTCATTCCCATTCTTGCATGGGACCTAAGCATGCACCCAAGGACACAGATTTGTTTTTTCAACCAATTTATATGCACTGGACCATGTGCATGTAGTTCAAATTTGAATTATGCACATAAAATGCCTAGAAAACCCAGTTAATGTACAAAAATGTCCAAACGAACCCCAAAAAATTCCATAATTTAACACAACACTCCTGTTGTTCTATGTTGACACTAGATTTTTTTGAAAGCAATAAGAGGCAATGGATATCGTTTCATCCCCAAAGGTGGCACGTTCCCTACCGAAACCATCAGGATTGTTGTGAGAACCTCCGGTTTGTGAGAAGCTTATGCCCAAACCTGCCCCAAATGGGACAATTTTTTTACCACTACATGTTGATGCCGCTCCATGATAGCATGCCAAATTTCATGAATTTCAGATGAATTTTGGATTTACTATAATTTAAAAACTAGGTATCTCAATGTTTGCGGTCGAGTGACGGCGGCAGGGTGTTTGAAATTCATTCCCATTTCTTGCAAGGAACCTAATCATGCACCCAAGGACACATATTTGATATTTCAATCAATTTATATGCACTCGAGCATGTGCATGTAGTACAAATTTGAATTATGCACCTAAAATTCCTAGAAAACCCAGTTAATGTATAAAAATGTCCAAACGAACCTCGAAAAATTCCATAATTTAACACAACACTCCTGTTGTTCTATGTTGACACTAGAAATTTTTTGAAAGCAATAAGAGGCAACAGATATCCTTTCGTCCCCAAAGGTGGCACGTTCCCTACTGAAATCACCAGGCTTGTTGTGAGAAGCTCTGGTTTGTGAGAAGCTTATGCCCAAACCTGCCCGAAATGGGAGAATTTTTTACCATGGCATGTTGATGCTGCTCCATGATAGCATGCCAAGTTTCATGAATATCAGACGAGTTTTGGATTTACTAGAATTTAAAAACCAGGGATATCAATGTTTGAGGCCGAGTGATGGTGGCAGGGTGTTTGAAATTCATTCCCATTCCTTGCATGGGACATAAGCATGCACCCAAGGACACATATTTGATTTTTCAACCAATTTATATGCACTGAAGCATGTGCATGTAGTTCAGATTTGAATTATGCACATAAAATGCCTAGAAAACCCAGTTAATGTATAAAAATGTCCAAACAAACCCTGAAAAATTCCAAAATTTAACACAACACTCCTGTTGTTCTATGTTTACACTAGAATTTTTTTGAAATAAATAAGAGGCAACGGATATCATTTCGTCCCCAAAGATGGCACGTTCCCTACCGAAACCATCAGGCCTGTTGTGAGAAGCTCTGGTTTGTGAGAAGCTTATACCCAAACCTGCCCCAAATGCAACAAAAATTTTACCACGGCATGTTGATGCCGCTCCATGATAGCATTCCAAGTTTCATGAATTTCAGATGAGTTTTGGACTTACTATAATTTAAAAGGGTTTTTATCATTCATGCCACTAGTTGTGTCCCACTACTCAGTTTTGCCATTAGAAGTTACAACTGCTCAAAATGCCATCAATCCGTGAGATGCTTGCTCAAAAATACCATTAGATATCTCAAAAATGCCATCGTTCTGTTTGATGTTTGCTCAAAAATGCCATTAGACATTGTTATTTTTACGTCAAAACCGTTGACCATGTTCTATGACAAAAATAAGCCTAGACCCACATGTCAGTTCTCTCTATCTCACAATGATATGTGTGGCCCCACTTGTTAGGAGTAACCAAGCAAATAATTTTATAGGAAAATAAGAACGTTGTTGGGATCAAGTGGGCCCCATACTTTATTGTAGTGAGATAGAGGGAGAGCTCGCATGTTGGTTCATAGGTATTTATGTCATTATAACATGGCAAAAGAGATTTGAGATCACAATAATGGTGTTTAGTGGCATTTTTTAGCATGTGTCTAATGAAGCGATGGCATTTTTGAGCAGTTGAAATTTCTAGTGGCAAAACTGAGTAGTGGGACACAACTGGTGGCATAACTGATAAAAACCCAATTTAAAAAGCAAGTATCTCAATGTTTGCGGCCGAGTGACGGTGGCAAGGTGTTTGAAATTCATTTCCCATTTCTTGCATGGGACCTAATCATGCACCCAAGGACACATATTTGATTTTTCAACCAATTTATATGCATTGGAGCATGTGCATGTAGTTCAAATTTGAATTATGCACATGAAATGCCTAGAAAACCTAGTTAATGTATAAAAATGTCCAAACGAACCCTGAAAAATGTCCAAAATTTAACACAACACTCCTATTGTTCTATGTTGACACTAATTTTTTTTGAAAGTAATAAGAGGCAACGGATATCATTTCGTCCCCAAAGGCGGCACGTTCCCTACTGAAACTATCAGGCTTGTTGTGAGAAGCTCTGGTTTGTGAGAAGCTTATACCCAAACCTGCCCCAAATGGGACAAAAAATTTATCACAGCATGTTGATGCCGCTCCATGATAGCATGCCAAGTTTCATGAATTTCAGACAAGTTTTGGATTTGCTAGAATTTAAAAATAAGGTATCTCAATGTTTGCCGAAGAGCCATAGTGCTGAGGTGTTCGAAATTCGTCCCCATTTCTTGCATGGGACATTAGCATAAACTCATGGACACATATATGATTTTACAACCCATGTTGGTGCACCGGAGCATGTGCATGTAGTTTAATTTCGAATTGTGCACCTGAAATGGCTAGAAAACCAATTTAATCTATAAAATGTCCAAACGAACCCTGAATAATTCCAACTTTTTAAGACACACATATAGTTGCATGTTCAATGCAGATAAAAGTTCTAGCAATTCAAACACCGTGCATTGCCGCTATGACCCCATCATGTAATTCAAATCAAGAGGATAAATCAAGTATATCCCACATAGTTTATTATCACCAACCGTGTGAGATGCAGTACAAAATATCCTGGAGCACCATTGGTGTATGGTACGCCTATGGCTTACGCGAGAAGGTGCGTAGGCTACAGTCCACAGCCGGCATGTCAAGCACACTAGCTCGCTGCCCAAATATCATTTCACTGTTCAATCATCGTCGGTGAAACATGGGGACATGGACCCGCGTCGTGAGGGCAACTTCGGCGGCCCACTTTGGCGAGAGCACGGTCGCAACCGCCATGCGCGTTCTAACAAGGTGCATAAGCGCGGCCGCAATCTGCGACCGGGTGGCCAGGGCAGCCCAAACGGCTGTTGTTGGTTCTCAGGCGGCGGTAGCAACATCTGCCTTAGGGATAGCAACTAGCGGGAGTGGCACAACAGTTGTCCGTTCCGCAGCGGCGGCCTTAGGCCTGATGGAGGCCGCCCACGACCATGTCGAGGCCATCCACGCCCAGCTCGTGGTAGTCACCACACAAATCGAACGAAGCTTCTCCGACAACAGTCGGCAACCCATGGCCAAAGAGTTGGCTATCGTCGAAAGAGTTCGAGTAGCCATCCGTTCCTGCGCGGCCTACCTTGCCACGACAGAGCCCGCCAAAGCCCAGATCGCGGCCGCCCACTCCCAGCTCGTGGTGGCCTATTCCAAACATATGGCGGATGCAGATGGTGAGATGCTTGCGGAATATGGTGTGATTGATGCCATGGAGCCCCTTCCCTAGGTCGGACGTGAGCTGGACATGGAGGCGGCGGCGGAGATCGACGAGCACCAGCAGTAGTAGTGCTCTTGTTTTGTTTAATTAAGAACGACGGTCTTTAATTTGTTATAGTAATGTTTAGGTTAGCTAGCTCTGTTTAATTGCTGAACTTGCTTGATTAAGAAGTGTGGGTGTGTTGTAGTCTCCTTTGTGTACCCAAATTATGCAATGACATGGATGAACACAGTAACCAGGGCAACTCGAACCAAAATTTTTGACGTTCAAACTCATCACCCACGGGTTAAGCTATCTGGATCGTTTGTGATGTTCACATATCGTACACAGTTTTGAATAAGGGACCATGTCTGATGACACTTTGTGCGCCGGTTTTTTCGCTGAACCGATTCCAAATTTTTAGCTTTCGCAGAAATATCTACCTCGCCGCACCCGCCCCCTAACCAAAAGCCACATTTCCCCTATTTTCGCCTTCCTTTCCAAGTTGAAACCTTCACTCCTTGCTTGCAGCGTCGCATCCTCGTCGGCGACCCTCCTTCACACTTCTCGGCCTCGTCTATCCAGGCAGGTAATCCACACCCGACCCCCATCCTCCTCCTCCTTCCACATCCCACATGCCCCAACCGCCGGCATGACACCTTCCACCCAAATCACCGACCCCTCCACCAAGTAAGCGCCGCCATAAGCCATGATGCACGCTGTATAGCTAGGACCTCAAGGAGCATTTGGCAGCGGAGAAGCAATGCGCAGATGAGGTCGCGATGGCTGCCATTCGTGTCGACCCCGAGATCTTGGAGGAGCACCTTGCCAATTGCTAGCTATGCTAGTTAAGCATGCTCGGTTTACCCGTTGTGTGTGCTGCTCATGCCTTTCCTTAACAAATTCTAGTGCATTTGCTATCTAATTTTACCATGCAATCTGTTGCTCTAGTTTATATGTTATGTATGTTGTGCAGTGTGGTGCTCACTTATTAACTGTTTGGTTAATTAGTTGTCATCTTCAGTTAACTGTTTGGTTCAGTTCTGCAAATGTGATGTTCAATTCTTCAGGCTGCAATTTTGTATTGTCTTCCATGTGATAAATAAATCAAATTTATCTTTACAAAATACATGAGAAACGAACAATTGCTATATTTCCAAGTTGTCAAGCATGCTTGGTTTGGTTATACATTGTGCAATGTGGTGCTAGTTAACATTTGGTTCATTTGTTTTGGTGTTTAGTTAACAGTTTGGTTCAATTCTGCAATGTGATGTTCAATAGTTGTGGGTGCATTATATTATTGTATACCATGTGAGAAGTAAATCGAATTTGGTTGTACTAAATACATGAGAAACAAATACAATCTCTATATTTCCAAGTTGTTAAGCATGCTTGGTTTGTTTAACTTTCTGATCTTCTATTAGGAGTATGTTATATTGTGCAATGTGGTGCTCAGTTAACGTTTGGTTCATTTTTTGTGTTGTTTAGTTAATGGTTTCGTTCAATTCTGCAATGCGATGTTTAATGGTTGTGGGTGCATTCTGTTATTGTATACCATGTGAGGAATAATTAAATTTGGCTGTAATAAATACATGAGAAATAAATACAATTGCGATATTGCCAAGTTGTTAAGCATGCTTGGTTTGGTTAACTGTCTGATCTTCTATTAGGAGTATGTTATATTGTGCAATGTGGTGCTCAATTAACGTTTGGTTCATTTGTTGTGATGTTTAGTTAACTGTTCAGTTCAATTCTGCATTGCGATGTTCAATTGTTGTGGGTGCATTCTGTTATTGTATACCGTGTGAGGAATAAATTGAATTTGGTTGTACTGAATACATGAGAAACAAATACAATTTCTATATTTCCAAGTTGTTAAGCATGCTTGGTTTGGTTAACTGTTTGATCTTCTATTAGGAGTATGTTATATTGTGCACTGTGGTGCTCAGTTAATGTTTGCTTCATTTGTTGTGGTGTTTTGTTAACTGCTTGGTTCAATTCTGCAATCCGATGTCCAATTGTTGTTGGTAGAATTTTGTATTGTTGTGCATGTGAGGAATAAATCGAATTTGGTTGCACTTAATACATGAGAAACACAAGTGCTATATTTCCTAGTTCTTAATCATGCTTGGTTTGGATAAATGGGTTTTCCATGTGGATTGAATTAATCCGATGAATCTGCTATGTGCTTATTTTTCATCAACATATTTTACTGATAGAATGCGAACCCTTACTTAACCTGATGACTAACTACCTTATATGTGTTGCAGGGAAACAATGGTAAGCACTGAGGTTTACAATCGAGGTTAGCACGTGCATGGTATGTTGTCTAATAGCACATTATTGTGCAATTGCAGGAACCATTCTAATATTTAGGTTTTTAACAATTTGGTCTTGCACATGTAGGTCCTGCTGTCAGAGATTTTGACCCACTGTTCGACCCTTTTTGCATATGGGGAAATGAGTTGTCCATGAATATCAATCAAGTCAAGAAACTCAGAAAGATTGTTAGGATAAAGAAATACCATATGAACTATGGTTTGATGAGAAACCTAAGTTGTCGTTTCTTAAAGTTTGGGGATGCAACGCTTATGTCAAAAGGCTTCAGCCTGATAAAGCAAGAACCTAAATCGGAGAAGTGTGTATTCATTGGTACGCGTCGGTGTTATACAAACGGTTTTTAACCCCTTTCTGTGACGGCATTTGAAACCGTCGCCTAGTGAGTGACGGCGATAGGGGGGTCCTTCCCACATGACCCAGAAACCGTCGGGGATAGGGAGCCTTGATGCATACCGTTGTCCCTATATAACCGTTTCCTATATCTCGAATATACGAAACATTTTATCCTTGCTACTCGTTTGTGCTCGCATTGCCATCACGGTCAAATTTTTAAGGTTTTACCTAAAACCAGGCAGATTCCAGGCACGGGAGTTTTCCAGGAAGATTCCAGGCACGGGAGTTTTACGATGCCTAGCACATCACAAACAGTTCATGATTATAAATCATGTACGATAGGTAGACAATCACACACATTTAGTTTTTCCGCACCGTATGTGATAGTGTCTGTCATCACACATGCTTTGCAAACGACAACTGTGTGCATTGTTACATATGTTTCCTCTCTGTGAACCGTGTCGGATTATGATGTATATCGCACACACTGTGCTTTATTAACCGTGTGCGCCGTAATGACCTGCACACCGTAATTTATCCCTAATTTAATTGTTGTTATTTAAAATTGTACCTAATTTAAACTTGAAAGTAGGCTATGGTTTTATTCATATCCATCGGGTTCAAACAACCAATGCATTATTCGATTCACAGGTACACATGTTTAAGAATTACATAAGCACCAAATAAAGAATGATGAACCAGGGTTCTATACTTGTACTATCACAGATGGTAAAGAAAGAGGCGACATACAATCTGGTTGCTGAACAAGGTGAACCGGAATGGCCCTATTGTGCTCTCCTACATGCAGAAGGCATGCAGCACTCTAGTCCAACCCCTTGTGATGGTCGGCTGTCAATCATGTAGTTTGAGAGTTAATCTTGAGTAAGCTGCTTCAGGATCCACTGCAAAAGAAAAAAGATTTAGACATTGTCATCTAACACAACTCATTACGGACAGTAAAAAGAAGGCTACATGGTTATTACTTACCATCCTGCAGTTCACTGTTGTCTTGCATAAAGTGTAAACAAATAGTTTGATTGACATCTTTTGACTCATTTTAATAACAATCTTTATCAGTTTCCTCACTTGATGATGGTTCATGAATATCTCATTGCCCCATATGCAGAAAGGGTCGAAGTGTGGATCTTTGGCAATGATATATGTACCTAAAAGCACCAAGTTAATATTAGAAGCTAAACAACAATTGAAAATGATGTATTACAACACTCCCTCCATCCCATTATATAAGATTTTGTTACATGTATATCTAGACATCATCAGAACATTAAGGTAACACTCTTCCTTGTTGCTATGTAGCCTGGGATTGCATATTTAGTCATTCAGTACAATGCATGTTGCTATGTAGCCTCAGATATATTAAATATGGCTCTAGTTGACCTATTGATAAATGGGTTACAGATATATTCAGTGAAATATCAGATTTGATGACTAATCCTTTATCAGCCCCAGGCTATATGGTACCAGCTACCGATATCCTGAACAGTGAGTACATATAAGCAATGCGATGAAACTAACCTCGATGGAAGACAAAACTGTTCTCAATATTGTCATGTATGAGTAAATATAAAGGCATGTTAAGCACAACAGGCTAAACATCAACCAAATATATCCATGGTATACAAATAATCTACAAATCATAGCTTAAGTGTGTAGGCTTAAGCACGCTAGTTAAGCAAAAAAAGAAGTGGAAAGGTGTGTTAACTGCATCAGGCATAACATTTAAAAACAAGCAAATAGTCATTCAAACTGGTATTGTGTAGGTCTAAAGTACACTAGTTATCGTTCAAAAAATGAAAAGGCATGTTAACTGCAATATCCTTAACAACAACCAAATCTCGTGATTCATAGTGGTATTGTTGAAACCGTTATTGATGAAATTGAACTTCACGGCAAATAGTTGCATATATAGAGCATCACATTGTGAAGAACTAAAATAAACAAGTCATAAGGCCATCTCTAGCCAATCCTTACAAAGTTAAAGGACTAAAACCCTTAGTGGATATATATATACTCCAACAATTTTTGGCCTTTTCTAGTCGATCCCCTAAACTTAAGGTTGTAAACTTCAATTTGATCAAGTTCAAAGCAGGTTCAACCGAAAGTAGCATGCATTCAAACATAAACACAGATAGTTTTGCATAACCGAACATAAAACATAAATTTAAACTAAGCTGAACTACTTTCGGTTGAAGTAGAGGTCGAGCCAATCCTTCCTCGTCATGTACGGTGTGCCGCGAGCCGGGTCTGGGCTGGTGCCGTCGTCGGGGTCGTTGGGAAGGCACTCCTCCACTCATTGACGTCGATCTCCTCGTCCTTGGGGCCCACCTCGACGCCCTCCATGCCGCCGCCTTCGACCTCGTCATCGGAGGAGAGCACGATAACCTTGCTGCCCTCCGGGCCGCCGTCCTCGCCGCCTTCGACCTCGTCATTGGAGGAGAGCGCGATAACCTCGTTGCCCTCCGCACCGGAAAAGATCGCCCGCTCCGCCTCCATGAGCTTCGGGTGATGCAAGCAGAGCTCTTGCATGTAGGCCTCGTCGGCGGCCTCGGCCTCGAGGAACTCACACGCCTCGCAGTCCTCCCGCGCCATAGCCGAGCTCACCACCCCAGGCTCCGGCGGAATGAGCTCGACCAGATGTGTGCCGAAGGGGAAATTGAGCCTAGCTGCCGCGCCGTGGTAGCATACCTGCCAGCAGTCGTACTCCATGGCCGCGAGCTCGGCTGTGTGGAAGCTACCGAGCCACCGACGGGTGTGGGTCTCCCGATCTGTAATCTCGACGACCCACGTCCCCCACCGCCACTGCCGGACCCCGAGGTAGGACCTCGTCGGTTGCCGGGTCCAAGGGAGAACAGGGAAGTCCTCGAACCGATGTAGGGGCGCGGCGGTGGGCGGATCGGAGGACCAACGACGGCGGATTGAGCATGCGGAGGACAACGGGGACACCTGGCAGCCAGCTCCCCGGTGTCGGGCAAAAAGGCTGCGATAAACCTCTTTTTGGCCATTGGCTCCTCGAGCTCCCCGGCACACAGGCAGAGGTTGAGGGTGGAGGCACCGGCGATGGCGGCGACCTACCAATGCTTTCGAGGGTGGTGTGTGTCTGTGTGAGTGGAGGTTTTGGGGAGTGTGTGATGTGTGTGGAGGGGAGGCAAGGTGGTGTTTGAGGAAATATTGCGGCAACTGAAAATTTTACTAGGCGGGTGTAACAAGGCGGGGCTACTAAAAATTTGGATCAAGGGCGAGCATATATTTTTGAGATTGCGAGGGATGCAGAGGCGGGAGTAAAATGCCGGGGCTACTGGAAATTTGAATCAAGGGACTGAAGCAAAGCGGGAGTATCAGACATCACACACGGTCCGCACATACTAATCATGTGCTATCAAACATTAAAACCTTCCAGGCGGTAGATATTTTCAAGATTACGAGGCAGTAATACTGTGGACTGTAGCCGACGCACCTTCTCACATAAGCCATAGGCGTACTATACATCGACGGTGCTCCAGGATATTTTGTACTGCATCTCACATGGTTGGTGATAATAAACTGTGTGGGATCTACTTGATTTTCCATCTTGATTTGAATTACATAATGGGGTCACAGCGGCAATGGACGGTGTTTGAATGGCTAGACCTTTTATCTGCTTATGTCCATGGGTTTATGCTTATGTCCCATCCAAGAAATGGGGATGAATTTCGAACACCACGGCACCTTTGGGGACGAAACGATATTCATTGCCTCTTATTGCTTTCAAAAAATTTCTAGTATCAACATAGAACAACAGGAGTGTTGTGTTAAGTTTTGGAAATTTTCGGGGTTCGTTTGGACATTTTTATACATTAACTGGGTTTTCTAGGCATTTTATGTGCATAATTCAAATTTGAAATGCATGCACATGCTCCAGCACAAATAACTTGGTTGAAAAATCAAATATGTGTCATTGGGTGCATGCTTAGGTCCCATGCAAGAAATGTGAATGAATTTCAAACACCAGGGCACTGTTCATTGCCGGCAAAATGTTGAGATACCTGGTTTTGAAATTCTAGTAAATCCAAAACTCATCTAAAATTCATGAAACTTAGCACGGTATCATGGAGCGGCATCAACTACCATGGTAAAAAATTTGTCCCATTTGGGGCAGGTTTGGATATAAGCTTCTCACAAACCAGAGCTTCTCACAACAAGCCTGGTGATTTCGGTAGGGGACGTGCCACCTTTGGGAACGAAATGGTATCCGTTGCCTCTTATTGGTTCCAAAAAATTTCTAGTGTCAACATAGAAGAATAGGAGTGTTGTGTTAAGTTTTGGAATTTTTCGGGGCTTGTTTGGACATTTTTATACATTAACTAGGTTTTCTAGGCATTTCATGTGCATAATGCAAATTTGAAATACATGCACATGCTCCAGTGCATATAAATTTGTTGAAAAATCAAAAATGTGTCCTTGGGTGCATGCTTAATTAGGCCCCATGCAAGAAATGGGAATGAATTTCAAACACCAGGGCACTGTTAATTTCCAGCAAAACATTAAGATACCTGGTTTTTAAATTCTAGTAAATCCAAAACTCGTTTGAAATTCATGAAACTTGGCATGGTATCATGGAGCGGCATCAGCATGCCATGGTAAAAAAATTGTCCCATTTGGGGCAGGTTTGTGTATAAGCTTCTCACAAACCAGAGCTTCTCACAATAAGCCTGGTGATTTCAGTAGGGAACGTGCCACCTTTGGGGATGAAATGATATATGTTGCCTCTTATTGCTTTTAAAAATTTTCTAGTGTCAACATAGAACAACATGAGTGTTGTGTTAATTTTTGGAATTTTTCGGAGCTCGTTTGGACATTTTTATACATTAACTGGGTTTTCTAGGCATTTTATGTGCATAATTCAAATTTTAAATACATGCACATGCTCCAGTGCATATAAATTGGTTGAAAAAGCAAATAATTTGTCCTTGGGTGCATGCTTAATTAGGTCCCATGCAAGAAATGGGAATGAATTTCAAACACCTGGGCATTGTTGATTGCCGGCAAAACATTGAGACACCTGGTTTTTAAATTCTAGTAAATCCAAAACTTGTCTGAAATTCATGAAACTTGGCATGCTATCATGGAGCGGCATCAACATGCCGTGGTAAAAATTTTGTCGCATTTGGGGCAGGTTTGGGTATAAGCTTCTCACAAACCAGAGCTTCTCACAACAAGCCTGGTGGTTTTGGTAGGGAACGTGTCGCCTTTGGGGACGAAACGATATCCGTTGCCTCTTATTGCTTTCAAAAAAATTCTAGTGTCAACATACAACAACAAGAGTGTTGTGTTAAGTTTTGGAATTTTTCGGGGCTCGTTTGGACATTTTTATACATTAACTGGGTTTTCTAGGAATTTTATGTGCATAATTCAAATTTGAAATACATGCTCCAGTGCATATAAATTGGTTGAAAAGTCAAATATGTGTCCTTGGGAGCATGCTTAGGTCCCATGCAAGAAATGGGAACGAATTTCAAGCACCAGGGCACTAGTGATTGTCGGCAAAACGTTGAGATGCCTAGTTTTAAAATTCTAGTAAATCCAAAACTCGTCTGAAATTCATGAAACTTGGCATGGTACCATGGAGCGGCATCACCATGTCGTGGTAAAAAAATTGTCCCATTTGGACCAGGTTTGGGTATAAGCTTCTCACAAATCAGAGCTTCTCACAACAAGCCTGGTGGTTTCGGTAGGGAACGTGCCACCTTTGGGGACGAAACAATATCCGTTTCCTCTTATTGCTTTCAAAAAAATTCTAGTGTCAACATAGAACAACAGGAGTGTTGTGTTAAGTTTTGGAATTTTTCGGGGCTCGTTTGGACACCTTTATACATTAACTGGGTTTTCTAGGCATTTTATGTGCATAATTCAAATTTGAAATACATGCACATGCTCCAGTGCATATAAATTGGTTGAAAAAACAAATATGTGTCCTTGGGTGCATGCTTAGGTCCCATGCAAGAAATGGGAATGAATTTCAAACACCAGGGCACTGTTGATCGCCAGCAAAATGTTGAGATATCTGGTTTTTAAATTCTAGTAAATCGGAAACTAGTTTGGTGCGCAGGTTCACCGGGAAGTGTGCGAGCTGTTCCACACAGGATTTGTATATCTCTTCAACGCAAACGGTTCAGTTAAGCAGTAAAGCGGCAGAAAATAGACCAAAAAATATATGTGCTACCACATGCCCCATGTGTCGTGCGAGCAAGCATGAGTTGACGGGACGCATGCGAGCAGTCCACCGTGCAGGCATACTAGGAGGCGTGCGTGTAGGTGTGCGTATTGACGGGGAGGCGTGCGAGTAGCTGTGTGAAATGATGGTAGGAATGGCAGAAGTCCGCCGCGCAGGCTTGCCGAGAGGCGAGATAGCTTTTGACCGTAGCCAGCCTCGCTCCCACAGGTATGTATTGATTGTGCGCCCGAGCCGCTGGCCATAATAGGCGGCCGCACCCCCGGTCCATAGTGGTCACCAATGTCTAGACTCTGGAGTGTATGATGATAGCGCCGAAGTGCCCCATCGGAGGGACTGGCGACGTCGGGGCTGGTGAAGCACCCGCACAATGCGTGAAACTGGGCCCAGAGGTTTCTGCCGCCGCCGACAAGGTCTCGCGCGGGCAGCAACATGACCTTGACTTCGCCGGCACTGTCATGCCCCCCCCCCCCAGCCGGAGTCGAAGGTCAACAGCAACTCCGACAACGACTGCAACTGCGACGAAAAACCGGTTAGTCATCTATATACCCATTTATGCGGCAAACATATCATGTGTTTTCTGGAATACAAATCCTATGGTTATGTACTCTCAGTCCATGAAATCAGAGTAATTAAGATCTGTTAGATGCGTGTAGTGTATTGATTGTTTGAATGTTACCCGCATAGAGTTAGTGATTAATTGTTTGTTCTGTACAAATGATTTTTGCTAATAATCCGACTAGGGTTAGCTTGCGTGCTAATAATTCATGGCCAGATCTTGAGAATTGATTTTCAATGTCCTACATATATGTTTGTGCCTTTTTTTCTTCCTGGTCTTGAGAATTGATTTCAAATGTCCTACATGTTATGCCATTTTTTTCTTTCAGATTGGTATGTACACAGATCAGGCTCCGGCCAGCGCCGCCGCTGGGTGTAGATCTTGGACCCGGCTATGCAGACAGAAATGCCCCCTTGGACCCGAGGAACCAGTAGAATCCCCCGGTGGACCGCATCAGCGATCTCCCAGACGGCATCCTTGGGGAGATCATCTCCCTTCTCCCCACCAAGGATGGCTGCCGCACACAAGTCCTCGCATCTCGGTGGTGCACTCTGTGGCGCACCGCGCCTCTTAATCTCGACTATCGTCAGCTATCTCTCGATGATGATTCTGATCTCCCCAGAGCCATCATCTCCTCCCACCAAGGCTCCGTTCAATGCATCTGCATCCCGGCATGCTACCTGCTGGACATACCCTGCATGGTGGCCGCCTGGCTGACATCCCATCAATTCGATAAACTCTAGCATCTTGAGTTCTACCATGACTATGTATGTAACATACCACGAACCGATGTATATGTGCCTTCACCACCGATGTCCATCACGTGGTTTTCCTCCTCTCTCCACACTGCCACCTTTGCCTAGTGCCATCTAGCAGACAGTCTGGTACAAATGCTTCGACTCCCACTGCTAAAAAAACTTGCGGTTGTGGTGGTTGATCTGTCGGAGGCCGCACTGCACAGCATCATCCACTCCAGCTGCCCTGCCCTGGAGCGCTTGCTGCTTGTTTTTGCAATGGAAATTCATATATCTTGTCTCAAAATAAAGCCCCACCTTGTAAGCATGGGAATTTGTTTTTTTGGACATGATCTCATCATCGAAGATGCCCCTTCACTTCAAAGGTTGCTCCTTGATTTGGGTATAGTACCTTCGCAAATAACTATAGTCTCTGCGCCTAAACTGGAGACCTTGGGTGCAATTCGTGATCCTTTTAGATGGTTCAAGATGGTTTTTGGCTCCAACCTATTGAGGTACTGTATATTATTCACGTAAACTTTTGTAATCTCCCTTTTTCATTTGTGTGCATAAGTTAAGTATCATCTTGGAGTACACTTTTGGTACTAATATTATGTTCTATGCTCAATGAAGAGCTTGACCATCCTATCAGTGGTGGTGGATTCTGTCAAGACCTTACATATCAGTATGTGGTGTTTTGATATGAACACGATTATTGGCTTGCTGCAATGCTTTCCATGTCTAGAGAATTTGTGTATAAAGGTGATGATTTCACGCACATTGAAAGCCCATATATAATGTACTATAATTAATCGTTAAGCTATCACTCTTTCAACATAATCTTTTTTAGACATTAATTGTTTTCAATCTTCATCTCTATTCAGACACTAACACATGGAGAAAAAAGTATAACCAATCGATGGTTCAAGAAGCACCGGGATTTTCTCAGATCTCATGACATTCGTTTGAAGACAATAACACTGGAAGGATATGCATCCAACAACGCAAACACTAGCTTTGTCACATTCTTCATGTTGAATGCGAGGGCACTATTGTCCGTGAGGATTAAATTTTTTGACAAGAAATTTCTTACGGCTGCAAGTGTTGAACAACATAAAAAGAAGTTTTAGGTGGACCTAAGGGCTTTTGATCGTGTTTGGCTTCTATTTACAACAGCTTGTCATCATGTACCAGTAGAATTTCTGGCCGGGGATTGATTTTATGGATCAGATCGATCCATTTGATTGTGACTGCCGAAATCTTTGGTTGAGTTAGATGTCATTGTCCTGTTCAATCTGGAATTTGTCTAAACCTGATGAGAAATTAATCCTCGTGCTTTTGTACTTTTTGTAAGCTGGAGTTAGATATTTTTTCCCTTTTCAACTCGGTTTTGACCCATATTTTCTTTCATATTGGGCCAATGGCTTGCCATTTCTTTAATTAAGACATAAATATTATAAGCATTCACAACATAAGGAAAGAACATCACTCTTGAGGGATCCTCGAGATCTTTGTTCATTACAGAACCTGCAAGTTCTTAGCGCCCACCAGCACCCACAAACTTATTTTTAGCTAGCACACCAAATGGGTTGTAATTCTTAATAAGAAAAGTTGCATGGTAGTGACAGATTTGGATTTTTCATTTGGGACCCACGAGGAAAAAGCCTATCCAGGGCGGTGCCGACTCGATGGTAAACATTGAGAAACCTGGTTTTAAAATTACTGTAAATCCAAAACTCGCCTCAAAATCATGAAACTCGGCATGGTGTTATGACATAGCACCAACATGTTGTGGTAAAAAATTAGTCCAATTCGGGACAAGTTTTGGTACAAACTTCTTACTAACTGGAGCTTCTCTCAAAAAGGCCCATGGTTCCCAGAGGGACCTTGTCACCTATGTGTGCGAAACGACATACGCTGTCTCTTCCCGCCTTGATTTATTTTACAGAGGCAACATGCAACTATATATAGTAGCATCGTCCTAAAAATATGAAATTATTCACGGTTCGTTTTGCCTTTTTATACATTATTTGAGTTTCCTAGGAATTTTGGAACGTACTTTCGTGTGTGCAAAGGTCATGTGTGTACTAGCCACATATGTAATTCGATGTTCAATCTGTTTATGGAATCAAGTCCTTATAGGTTGTAAGTACATATGTTGTTGTTCTGTGTGCAATGACATCGCACACGGACAATACTAGGGAACCCGTTGGTGATGATTTCATCAATCGCTGACAATTGTATACCACCAAGCATTTGCCCAAAACACACACGGCTTATTAGCAGCAATTGTCTGTGTTATTATCGGTCTTCACACACATTTTTTATTACAGACCTGTTTGCCGCGTATCACACACATCTTGTTATATTGAACCATTTATGTTCTCTTGGCTCAAAGCAAACAGTTCATCCAAGTGAACCGCATGTCGTATATCGCACACACTTTGATCTGGCTAGCCGTTTCTTTTGTGTTTCCTAATCACAAATAGTTCATCCAAGTGAACCATATGATATATATCGCACACACCTTCATCTGACTACATGTTTCATTTGTTCCTCATCATCGCAAACAGTTAATTGAACTGAACCATATACCCGGCATCGCACACGCAACTAAAATTTGAACTGTGTTTGATGCATCCATCATCGCAAACGTTTTGCACCTTTTTGATGGGTTTTTTACACCGCCGTTTGCGATTATTGCATCACAAACAGTTTTGTCGAAGGGTCTCTGATCATAGTGTCGCGTTAGCAGCATCCTATAGTAGTGATTCATAGGATACCCTAAGGAAACAATTGGGTACACCTTCTACCACAGATTTGAAGGCAAGATCTTTGTTGCCAAGAATGGATCCTATCTAGAGAAGGAGTTTCTCTCGAAAGAAGTGAGTGGGAGGAAAGTAGAACTTGATGAGGTAATTGTACCTTCTCCCGAATTGTAAAGTAGCACATCAGAGAAAACCGTTCCCATGATGCCCACACAAACTAGAGAGGAAGCTAATGATGATGATCATGAAACTTCAGATGAAGTTACTACCGAACTTCATAGGTCGACCAGAACATATTCCGCACCACAGTGGTATGGTAATCATGTCCTGGAAGTCATGTTGTTAGACAACGGCGAACCTAGAACTATGAAGAAGTTTTGGTGATCCCAGATTCCGACAAATGGCTTGAGGCCATGAAATCTGAGATAGGATCCATGTATGAGAACAAAGTGTGGACTTTGGTAGACTTGCCCAATGATTAGTAGGCCATTGAAAATAAATGGATCTTCAAGAGGAAGACCGACACTGATGGCAATATCACTGCCAATAAAGCTCGACTTGTCACAAAAGGTTTCTGACAAGTTCAAGGAGTTGACTACGATGAGACCTTCTCACCTATAGCGATGCTTAAGTCTGTCTGAATCATGTTAGTAATTACCGCATTATATGATTATGAAATCTGGCAAATGGATGTCAAAATTGCATTCTTTAACGGGTTTCTTAAAGAAGAGTTGTATATGATGCAACCACAAGGTTTTGTCGATCCTAAAGGTGCTAACAAAGTGTGCAAGCTCCAGCGATCCATTTATGGACTGGTGCAAGCATCTCAGAGTTGGAATATACGCTTTGATGATGTGATCAAAGCATATGGTTTTATACAGACTTATGGTGAAGCCTGTATTTACAAGAAAGTGGGTGGGAGCTCTATAGCATTTTTGATATTATATGTGGATGACATATTGTTGATTGGAAATGATATAGAATTTTTGGATAGCATAAAAGGATAATTGAATAAGAATTTTTCAATGAAAGACCTCGGTGAAGCTATTTATATATTGGGCATCAAGATCTATAGGGATAGATCGAGACGCTTAATAGGACTTTCACAAAGCACATACCTTGACAAAGGTTTGAAGAAGTTCAAAATGGATCAGTCAAAGAAAGGGTTCTTGCCTGTGTTATGAGGTGTGAAATTGAGTCAGACTCAAAGCCCGACCACTTTAGAAGATAGAGAGAGAATGAAAGTCATTCCCTATGCCTCAGCCATAGGTTCTATAAAGTATACCATGTTGTGTACTAGACCTATTGTGTACCTTGCCATGAATTTGGCAAGGGGGTGCAATAGTTATCCAGGAGTAGATCACTGGACAACGGTCAAAATTTTCCTTAGTTGCCTAAGAGGACTAAGGAAATATTTCTCGGTTATGGAGGTGATAAATAGTTCGTTGTAAACAGTTACATCGATGCAAGCTTTGACATCGATTCAGATGACTCTGAGTCTCAATCTGGATACATATTGAAAGTGGGAGCAATTAGCTAAAGCATTATAGGCATAGAAATTTGCAAAATACATATGGATATGAATGTGACAAACCCGTTGAATAAACTTCTCTCACAAGCAAAACATGATCACGCCTTAGTACTCTTTTGGTGTTAATCACATGGCGATGTGAACTAGATTATTGACTCTAGTAAACTCTTTGGATGTTGGTCACATGGCAATGTGAACTATATATGGGTGTTAATCACATGGCGATGTGAACTAGATTATTGACTCTAGTGCAAGTGAGAGACTGATGGAAATATGCCCTAGAGGCAATAATAAAATGGTTATTATTATATTTCCTAAATCATGATAAAGATTTATTATTCATGCTAGAATTGTATTGACCGAAAACTTAAATACATGTGGGGATACGTGTCGGGGAAGCTGATCCACCAACACCTATGGGGACCGGGCCCCTTTCGGTTCGGAGGGGGGCGGAGGCCGCACAAAGAGCGGATCGAGGCGGTACACGTGAGCAGTTTTACCCAGCTTCGGGCCGCACGGATGTGTAAAACCCTACTGCTGCTTGTTTGTGTGTATTGAATTCTTGCTCAGGAGCGATGGACGCTGCCAGACCGAGCGTGAGAGTGTTCCTGATGTTTCGAATGAGCCCCCCCCTACGTTGCGCTTGGGCCTCCTTTTATACTCTCAAGGGGTCACCGACAGGTGGCAACGTAGACGAGAGGGGTAGAAATGGAAAAAGAATGCGGTAGCTGCACCTACCGCTACTGTAGACACAGTGTATCCTACCTAACTCTGACGGCAGGGGACAGGGTCATTGAATGCCCGTCTGAGTTGCCTAAATAGTGCAAAAAGTGACCGTTAGGAGCGCCACCGTTTGCCACGATGGCCTTCTCTTCATCTCCGCTTGCCACCGCGCACCCCTAGCTGCGCGACCTCCTGCCACGTGTGCTTGGGAGAGTCCTAGAGCGACACGTTAGCAGGTGTGCTGGAGCGCGGGCACGAAGTGTGGGTTTCCCGCGGCAAGCTCCTTGCCGCGGTCGTCGTCTTGTCGTGTTTGGGAGCTTGTTGCTCACGGGGCCTTGCCGGGACACAGGGCGCGTCGCGGCAAGCTTTCTTGGTATGCCTTGAGTGGCCTTCCCGGCAAGCTCCTCCTGCTGGGGTCTTGTCTCTTCCCGGCAAGATCCTCTTGCCGGGGCCTGGGTTGGCCTTCCCGGCAAGCTCCTCTTGCCGGGGCCTTGGTTGGCCTTCCCGGCAAGCTCCTCTTGCCGGGGCCTTGGTTTGAGTACTTTGTTCTTGAATGGTCTCCAAGGGAACCACGGAGGGTCTTGGCGGTCACCCGGCAAGCCTTGCCGCGGGATGCTGCGACCGCCCGTGCACAAGTTCGGGGTACTAGGGTACCCCTACTCTAGTACACCGACAGGAGCCCCCGGGCCTGGGCCAGACACGGTGCCGACCGCTGTTGGGCCAGGCCCAAAACAGTGCACGGGCACGCGCGGCCTAGGTCACGCCGCATATCTCTCCGCTCCCACCGCGCACGCCCAGAACGGCACGCGTCAAACGCGGCGTCGTGGGTGACGCGGGCGGCGTGCGCGGGGCTAAGCCCCTCGAGCATGCGTCAGGCCACGATGATGGGGACGGTTCACGCCCTCCTCCCTAAACGGCGGTAGGCGTGGGGGCGTGGTGCATTTACTGGACGGGGCCGGTGTGCGGTTTTCGGGACGTCCACTCCCCGCGATCACGAGGCGGAGCGAGGCCGCCTCATCCGTCGCCTTGGTTCTGCATCCCCGCCACGCGGCTCCCATGCGCTTGGGGTCGCGGACGGTGGAAGTGGGAAACTGGGCCGTCGCGAGCAGAGGCAGCGGGTTGGCCCCGACTCCCTGCTCTTCCCGTGCCTTGATTCACTGATCGGGGCGGCCGAGCCCCCACCTTGCTCCTTTATAAAGAGCGGGAGGGAGCACAGAAGCCCGCACTCTCTCATCTCCTCCTTTCTTCAGCTTCTGCTCCCCTTTCTCTCATTCGCCATGGAGAAAGGGAACCCAGGCCCTTCATCGGTGGCGGCGAGGGTCACCGCCAGACAGCGCATCTCTCCCTCTCCCGCGCCCGTGGTGGCAGAGCCAGCCATAAGGGGAAGAGGGAGGGGGCGAGGTCGCGGACGAGGTCGAGGACGAGGTCGAGGCGCTCGGGGAAGAGGCGGGCGGGGCGGCGCGCCAGCTTCGCCTCCGCCGGCGGCTCCTCCCCCCACGGCGGTCCATATAGGGGACGACCCTTGCGAGTTCTTCGTCAAGCTGCGCTGGGCGCCTCGTCGTCGCCTCCGGCTTCTAGCTCCGTTTGCGAGCGCGATGGAGTTGGACCCGCCCGAGACACTGAGACTGCACATGAGGGGCTGTGGGATCAGCGGTACGTGAGTCCGCGTTGTGTTCCCAGCCCCTAATGTGATGTATCTTGATCGAGGGTGGAAGACGTTCGCCCGTATCCACAGCCTGATGGAGGGGTTTACCCTCCATTTTAAGTTGATGGAGGGCGATCTCCTCTCCGTCAAGGTCTTCGGGTGCTTCGGCACTCGGGCGAAGTGCTGCGTGGACAGCTCCTCCGATAGCGAAGGCTCCTCCTCGAGCGAGAGTGACGAGGAGGAGAGCGACAGCGACGATGAGGGTAGCGGGCGGCGGGGTGGCGGGTCCGACTAGGCGTCGGGCGCCGCTTCGCGCGGCACCGGCGACCCCATCATCCGTGTCGCTGGCTCCTTGAACTCCCCGGGGTCGTCTCCTTGGGCGGCTGGCGTAGGGAGGCTGCGGAAGGGGAAGAGGGCTGGTGACAAGGCCGTCAGGTCGGAGTACGAGGGCGTGGTGCCCTCGACAGCGTGCTGACGTCCTGCCGCCCCGTCTTCGAGCCCCGCTTCCAGCGCCGCCATCACCGTCCAGCCTTCGGACGGCCCCCGAGATGTTCTCTTGGTGTCTTCTGGCACCCGTAGCTCGCCTAGGCGCTCCGCTTGCCCTTTTCGCCTCCTTGACCTGCCTCCTGAAGAGAGGGACAGGAAAGGGATTACGGGCATCTTATCTTTTTAATTTGTAAGCCTTCGGGCCTTAGCTGTATCTAAAACTTGTAATCCTCTCTTTCATGTTTTTCATCCTCTATGGACTGTACCTGAGTGGGATGTTTTTTAATGAAAAGGGGATGCTTGCCGGGTTATTTGTCTCGCGAGTTGAACCCACGCCAAGGAGCAAATCCTTGGTATCCCTCAGACAGACATTTCATCTCCCGGCAACAGGCCCTGCCGCCTTCCCACGTCGCTCGACCTTTCTCACGCCTTTGACGGAGGCGGGAACGAGGTGGGTGCGGTCTCCTCATTTCATCCCTTTGCTGCTGCGACTACGACCAAACTTGGCCCCGGGAACGAGCCCCAGGGCCTAGAGTTGAGGGAGCACGGCAGTTTTCGGGAAGAAACGCGGTTTCGCATTCCCCAGTCCATAAGAGGATGCATGATGAGGGATGAAAGACTTATCTGATATTGCAGCCCCCGGCAACTCTGGTTTGCCGTGGACGATTCTTGGCACTCGCAGCCCCCAGCGATACTGGCTTGCCGGGGCCCAGGTGCCGGCGCGCCCTTCTTCTCCTTTTCGTCCTCAAGCAGTCTGGCCAGGATATGCGAGCCCTGCGAACGAAAGAGAAGCAAAAGGACGAATACTCGACCTCTAGCATGCATGCTATAACCTCGGGGTGGAAGGCTTCGGATACTCTTCCGACGAGGAACTCCAACCCAGCGCCAAGCTCACTCTGTTCTTCAAAGGCGTGGCGGCGGCGCTCCAGCAACTCCGGGAACGGATCCCAAAGCAGTTGGCCGACGAGTCACGCTCGATTTGTGCCGGAGTTCTGGAGAAGGTGCTGGTGAAGGTGGCCTTCCGCAATCCGGGCCTCAACCTCACCAACGTCCTCAAGAGGCTGCCGGCGGACGCTGATCTTGACGCACTTAAGGCCCTCGTCGCATCCATTGTGGACAGGGTGAATGAGGTCAAAAGGGTTGACGGCGGTCGCGTAGATTAGGCCGTCCGTTTTCTTCTTTTCTTGTCGCTGCCAGTCATGTCATGGGAACACTTTATTAGAGGCGCGACAAGTTATTTTTGTAATATAACTCTATTTTAGGCAAAAAAAAATTGCTGTGTTACTTCCTTTACTCGACTCTTGGCTTTGTATGGTTCTGCCCTACGCTTCTAGGGAAACTTGCCGGTGCAGGCACCCTTGCCGTGAGCGCCGAGTGCGGAACTTCAGCAGCCTGCTGGCGGGGTCGCTACCGACAAGCAACCTTGTCGCAACTAGTTGCAGCTCACTTAAGTTGTTGAGCGGACTCGAAACAAAGTAAGGGTGCAGCTAGCTACGAGTTGGTTCCTCCGCGCACAGGTTTTCCATACAAAGCACGGTCGTTTAAGGAAAATAACTCAAAAACTAAAAAAAACTGATTGCTCAAACTTTAGCAACTTAGCTTTTCTGTCGTCTACTTCCCGGCAAGGAGAAACTTTCTTGAACGGCCTGGTCCACACCATTATCTTCTCCTTCCCCCCCCCCCCCCCCGGTAAACCTTGTGGGCGAGGGAACCTTCCTTCTTTTGAGAAAGAAACAGAGAAATAAAGTAATGATATGGAGCCTTGGGCTCGTTATCGCTTACCGGGATCTGGTGCTGCACAAAGTGTCAGATAACATATGCGAAAGATTATCATAGCATAAAAAAACTGACAAGATGTGCGGGGCACATGAACTTTACTGGTGCACGGGGTCTGCGCCCGGCTTTGTACAAAGGATTACATGCAACAGCGGCAAGACTTGTACAAAAGGTGGTTGCCGGAAAAGCTTCCGGCAACCGCGCCCTATGGGTAAAACTTACGAAGATGTTCTATGTTCCAGGAGTTGCTCACCGGAATGCCATCTTCGGTCTCAAGGCGGACAGCGCCGGGCCTAGTGACTCGTTTCACCCGATAAGGGCCTTCCCACTTCGGCGTCAACTTGTTGGAATTCTTGGCGGACTGAACACGCCGAAGAACAAGGTCGCCTTCCTCGAAGCTCCTGGCTTTAACTTTGCGGCTATGGTAGCGACGCAAAGCTTGCTGGTAGCGAGCGGCTCGCACAGCAGCCTGAAGATGGTCTTCCTCAAGGAGCAGCGCGTCATCTTGTCGCAGCTGCTCTTGCTCGAGCTCATCATAAGCGAGCACTCGAGGTGACCCGTAAACGAGTTCCATGGGGAGAACTGCCTCTGCTCCGTAGACTAGAGCGAAGGGTGTCTAGCCAGTGGCTCGATTTGGTGTCGTCCTGATCGACCAAAGAACCACCGGCAGCTCCTCGATCCAGTTTCTTCCGCACTTGTGCAGCCTGTTGAAAGTTCTGGTCTTGAGGCCTCGCAGCACTTCAGCATTTGCCCTCTCCGCTTGACCGTTGCTTCTCGGATGAGCAACAGAAGCGAAGCAGACCTTGGCGCCAAGATCTTGGACGTACTGCATGAAGGTGCGGCTCGTAAATTGCGTGTCGTTGTCGGTGATGATCCTGTTAGGGATCCCGAAACGGCAAACAATCGACCTGAAGAACTTGACTGCTGACTGTGCTGTCACCTTCCTCACTAGTTCCACTTCCGGCCACTTTGTGAACTTGTCGATGGCGACGTACAAGAACTCAAAGCCCCCGACAGCTCGGGGAAAGGGGCCGAGGATGTCGAGCCCCCAGACCGAAAATGGCCAGGATAAAGGGATCGTCTGGAGAGCTTGAGCTGGCTGGTGTATCTGCTTGGAATGGAACTGGCACGCTTCACACTTGGTTACTTGTGCAGTTGCATCCTGGAGGGCTGTCGGCCAGAAGAAGCCTTGTCGGAATGCTTTGCCGGCAAGTGCTCTTGCACCAATGTGGTGACCACACATGCCTCCATGTATCTCTGCCAACAGCTGTTGTCCATCTTCCCAGCGAATGCACTTCAATTTCACACCGTTGAGTCTTATTCTGTACAGTGTGTTGTCGACAAACTTGTACTTACTTGACTGCCGGGCTACTCTTTCCGCTTCTTCTTGCTCTTCGGGAAGCTCTCCTGTCTGAAGGAAACGGACAATCTGTTGCGCCCATGCTGGAGCTTGTGGCTCGACAACAAGGACTAAAGGCGTATCTGTTGCTGCGGGAACATCCGCTTCCACGGCAAGAACCTGCGGCTCTGCCGGAGCATGATATTCCCCGGCAAGCTTGCCGGAGCAAAACTTGTCGGGAGCGTTTGCTTCAACGGAACAAACCAAGAGGTTCGCCTGAGCAGACTGCTCCTCAGCACTCTTGGCATCGATCTTGGGGACCTTCTTGGCGGCGGCTTCGGGAAGCTCTGCCGGAAAGTAGTCACCAGAAATCAACTTCCTCTTCTTTCTCTGTCCAGTCGACGGTGTTACGGATGGTTGAGTCAGCTTGAGCACAAAAATCCCTGGTTCCACAGGTAACTTTAGTGCTGAGCACTTTGAGAGGCCGTCAGCAATATCGTTCTGAGCTCGTGGAACGTGCTCCATTTGTAGGCCGTCAAAGTGTTCTTCTAGCTTTCTCACTTCATCAACATAAGCTTCCATCAATGGACTCTGGTAGTTCTTGTTCACTTGGCGGACGACAAGCTGCGAGTCACCCCTTACAATGAGTTTCTTGATCTCAAGGTCGGCTGCGATTCTAAGGCCGGCAAGCAAACCCTCATACTCTACAGTATTGTTCGTTGCTTGCTCCTTGGGAAAATGCATCTGAACTACGTACTTGAGGTGCTCTCCGGTGGGTGCGATAAGCAGCACGCCAGCACCGGCGCCTTGCAGCGAGAAGGCACCATCAAAGTACATCAGCCACTCTTTGCTTGTCTCCTTGACGGGGATGCTCGTCTCTAGAATTTCTTCGTCTGGGGTTGGCGTCCACTCTGCTATGAACTCTGCCAATGCCCTGCTTTGGATCGTTGCAGTGCTCTCAAACTTGAGGCCAAAGCTTGACAGTTCCAATGCCCACTCGACAATCCTGCCTGTTGCTTCTGGATTCTACAGTATCCTCTTCAGCGGAAAGCGAGTGACAACTGTTATCTCATGTGCCTGGAAGTAATGGCGCAGCTTTCTTGAGGCCATGAGAAGGCCGAAAAGCAATTTCTGTACACCAGAATACCTTGATCTAGCCCCCTGTAGAAGGGAACTGACAAAGTAAACTGGGCGCTACACCATTTTCCTGTGTACCTCCTTGCATGCCTGCGCAGACTCAACTTTGTCGGGGCCAGAGCTTGTCGGAGAAGCCCCCTGCTTGTCGCTGGATTCACTTGCCGCGGTTGCTGGCTCATCGTCCGCTTCCCTCTCCGCTACTAATGCAGCACTAACCACTTGATTGGTTGCTGCCAAATATAGCAGCAACTTCTCTTGTGGCTTAGGTGCGACAAGTATTGGAGTGGAGGACAGGTACCTCTTCAAGTCCTGTAGCGCGGCCTCCGCTTCTGGAGTCCATTTCATTGGACCTGCCTTTTTCAATATTTTGAAAAATGGCAGGGCGCGCTCAGCAGACTTAGAGATAAACCTGCTGAGAGCAGCCACGCAACCGGCAAGCCTTCGCACATCCTTGACGCGCTTCGGTGCTTCAATCTGCTCGATGGCCTTGATCTTGTCGGGGTTGGCTTCAATTCCCCACTGAGACACAAAGAACCCGAGAAGCTTGCCGGAAGGGACTCCAAACACGCACTTCTCGGGGTTGAGCTTGAGGTTGATCTTGCGCAGATTTGCAAAAGTTTCTTCTAAATCTTGGATCAGGGTAGCCTTGTCCTTGCTCTTGACCACTATATCATCCATGTAGGCTTCCGCATTTCTGTGTATCTGTGGCTGAAAAGAGACATGGACTACCCTTGCAAATGTTGAACCAGCATTCTTCCACCCAAAGGGCATCCGTACAAAACAGTATGTGCCGCAAGGGGTGATAAATGCGTTTTTTTCCTCATCCTCTTCTGCCATGAAGATCTGATGGTATCCTGAGTATGCATCAAGAAATGAAAGCAAATCACATCCAGCTGTGGAGTCAACAATCTGGTCAATGCGCGGCAAGGGAAATGGATCTTTGGGAGAAGCTTTATTGACATCAGTGAAGTCTATACAAAGCCAGCATTTCCCGTTCGCCTTGCGCACGACTACAGGATTGGCCAACCACGTGGGATGGAGCACTCCTCTGACAAGGCCTGCTGCTTCCAATTTCCTGATCTCTTCTGTAATGAACTCTTGGCGCTCCACCGCTTGCTTCCTGACTCTCTGCTTGACGGGCCACGCATGAGGACAGATGGCAAGGTGGTGCTCGATTACTTTCCTGGGAACACCGGGGATATCAGACGGTTGCCATGCAAACACGTCGACATTCGCCCGCAGGAAAGCAACGAGCGCGCTTTCCTATTTGGGGTCAAGAGTGGCGCTGATGGTGAAGGTACCACCAGTACCATCCTCCTTGGCGGACACCTTCTTAGTCTCGGGTGGAGCTGCCATCTTCTTCTTGCACTTGCCGGTGGAGCTCGATGGTGCGTCCTCGACGGTAGCGCAGCACTCCGAAGAGGTGCGCTTGCCGGAGTGGGCATCAGAGCTCTTGCCGGACTTGGTCTTCTTCTTCCCCCCGGGAGCTTCAGCGGCAAGTGTGTTGTGATCAGCTGCGGCTGCTGCTTCCCGGTAGATTTTGTCGGCGCAGATAAGGGCATCCTTCTTGTCGCCGGGGACAGAGATGACACTTATCGGGCCTGGCATCTTGAGCATGTTGTATGCATAGTGAGAGGCTGCCATAAATTTGGCGAGCGCTGGACGGCCAAGGATCCCATTGTAGGGTAATGGAAAATCGGCAACGTCAAATGTGACCCTCTCAGTTCTGAAGTTCATCTCGCTGCCAAATGTGACCGGCAGCGTGATCTTTCCCTTCGGCTTGCTTCTTCCCGGGCTGATTCCTTGGAATGTGCCGGTCTCCTCGAGCTTGCTGTCAGGGATCTGGAGTTTCTGAAGGACCGCGGAGGAGATCAGATTCAAGCCGGCCCCGCCATCAACTAGCATCTTCGTGACCTTGAGGTTGCGGATAGTTGGTGAAACCAACATCGGCAAGCACCCGACCGCAGTTACGCGATCAGGGTGATCCTCAATGTCGAAGGTGATAGGCGTGCTGGACCATTTCAGAGGCTTGTGTGACTCTACGGATGGTTCCGCTGCATTAACCTCCCGCATCCACTACTTGAGTTGGCGGTGCGAAGTATGCAGAGAAGCACCACCGTCGACGCACAGGACCTCTGTAGCTTTCTGAAATTCCTGCTCATCGGCCTCATCATCATCCACGTCTTCGTCATCATCGTTGTCTTCATCCTTGTCGCGACCACGGGGAGGCCTATCTCCTTGCCGCTGCTTGGCCTTGCCGCGGCGTCCTCCTCGGCCGGGACGTTTCTTGCCGGATCCACCAGTTCCTTCCTGGGCCTTCTCCTTGTCGCGCCGCTCGTACTCAGCTTTCTGTTGCTCAACAAGCTGTTCGACTTTCTTGCAGTTCTGGAGATCGTGACCCTTGGTGCGGTGAATTTTACAATACTGCTTGCCGGAGCTGTCCTGCTTGTCGGCGGCCGCCACAGGCTGGGCCTCCTTGTCGGAGCCACCAGCTTTAGCTTCCTTGGCGCCACCTCCGTTGCAGGACTGCTCGACACCTAGCACTTCCTTGCCCTTTTTCCTTCTGTTGTTCCGCCGCCGGCCTTTCCTTGTCGGGGCGGCATCCTCACTGTCGGATCCTCCTGCTCCTGTACTCTCTCCGGGGAGCCTCCTCCCCTATTCAGCGCGTGCACACTTGTCGGCCAGGGCGTAAAGCTCGCTGACGTCTCTGATCTTACACATCGCCATCTCCTCCCTCATCCTTCGGTTTCGCACGTTCTGATGGAACGCGCTGATGATCGCGGCGGGGTGGACGTCTGGGATGTTGTGCTGTACACGGCTGAATCTCTGAATGTACTTGCGCAGTGGCTCTCCTTCCTTCTGGGCGAGCAGATGAAGATCGCTCTCTTGGCCATGTGGCTTGTGGCCGCCTGTAAAGGCGCCGACAAACTGATGGCATAAATCTGCCCAAGAGGAGATGGAACTGTCCGGCAAGTGCATGAGCCAGGACCTGACGTTGGGCTTGAGTACCAGCGGGAAGTAGTTGGCAAGGATCTTGTCGTCCCGTCCCCCGGCAGCCTGCACCGCGATGGTGTAGATGCTGAGAAACTCCGACGGATGCGTCTTGCCATCGTACTTCTCTGGTACGTCTGGTTTGAAATTCTTTGTGCTGGGCCACTGGACTTGCCGCAGCTCACGGGTGAACGCAGGACAACCTACCGCGTACAGCAGATCGCCTGATTCCCCTGGCGCATGCATGTCAACAGAGGGCCCAGCGTGCTTGTCGGATTGACGTCGCGCTTCTCTTCGGCGCTCGATGCGGGTTCGAGCGTCTTCTTGTTGTCGTTCATGGAGAACTTGGCGCTGGTCGCGACGAGCTCGTGGGTCCGACAACGCGGTGGAGCCGCTGTCGGGGTGGACCCGGTGAGTCGGCGATTTTGGCCTTCGTAGTGGAGAGTGCATGGAAGTTGCACCTCCCCCGGTCTTGTTGTCATCGGCTCGCGTCCGGCTGTCCTGCCGCGGCAGCGAGGTGCTTGGTTGTCGCGCAGTGTCGCCGTTGGCAAAGCCGATGAGGCTCTGGATAGTGGCCCTCCATTCGTCGGTCTTGTCCGCCGTCGGAGGATAATCTAGGAGCAGTTGAGCTCGCGCCAAGGCTTCTGCTGGAGTGGTGGGCGGGGAGGTGAACGGTGCGAGGAGTGGGGCGTGCTCGGACTCCTAACCACGTTAGAAGGAGCAGTGCCCCATCCAGGCGACCGTACTTCGCTCGAGCCAGCATGTTGACGTGCATGTTGGTCTTGAGCGCCACGAGAACCACCAGCTTGATCTTGGCCCAGCGGACGTATGGCGCTGCGAACGCCATGACGCTGCTGGTCCCGCGCCTCCTGAGAGGGACGCGGTGCGCGCATGGACGCCGAGGTCTGTGCCGCCTTGTCCTTGGACTTGGCCGCACTGAGGGCTCCCTCGTCGACGCCCATTCTTCCGCCGGCGTCCACTCCACCACCCATTTGCTCCGGAGGCGGTGAAAGCGACGCAGACAGAACAACTGCCTCCGAGTCCTTCTTCTTCGGTGGCATGTCGATGAAGACGATGAAGATTTAGCTCGCGTGCACGCCGGATCGGGTTCGCACGATCTCGACGCCCCCTACCTGGCGCGCCAAAGATGTCGGAGAAGCTGATCCACCAACACCTATGGGGACCGGGCCCCTTTCGGTTCGAAGGGGGGAGGAGGCCGCACAAAGAGAGGATCGAGGCGGTACACGCGAGCAGTTTTACCCAGCTTCGGGCTGGACGGATGCGTAAAACCCTACTGCTGCTTGTTTGTGTGTATTGAATTCTTGCTCAGGAGCGATGGATGCTGCCAGACCGAGCGTGAGAGTGTTCCTGATGTTTCGAATGAGCCCCCCCCCTACGCTGCGCTTGGGCCTCCTTTTATATTCTCAAGGGGTCACCGACAGGTGGCAACGTAGATGAGAGGGGTAGAAATGGAAAAAGAATGCGGTAGCTGCACCTACCGCTACTGTAGACACAGTGTATCCTACCTAACTCTGACGGCAGGGGACAGGGTCATTGAATGCCCGTCTGAGTTGCCTAAACAGTGCAAAAAGTGACCGTTAGGAGCGCCACCGTTTGCCACGATGGCCTTCTCTTCATCTCCGCTTGCCACTGCGCACCCCTAGCTGCGCGGCCTCCTGCCACGTGTGCTTGGGAGAGTCCTAGAGCGACACATTAGCAGGTGTGCTGGAGCGCAGGCACGAAGTGTGGGTTTCCCGCGGCAAGCTCCTTGCCGCGGTCGTCGTCTTGTCGTGTTTGGGAGCTTGTTGCTCACCGGGCCTTGCCGGGATGCAGGGCGCGTCGCGGCAAGCTTTCTTGGTATGCCTTGAGTGGCCTTCCCGGCAAGCTCCTCTTGCCGGGGTCTTGTCTCTTCCCGGCAAGATCCTCTTGCCGGGGCCTGGGTTGGCCTTCCCGGCAAGCTCCTCTTGCCGGGGCCTTGGTTGGCCTTCCCGGCAAGCTCCTCTTGCCGGGGCCTTGGTTTGAGTACTTTGTTCTTGAATGGTCTCCAAGGGAACCACGGAGGGTCTTGGCGGTCACCCGGCAAGCCTTGCCGCGGGATGCTGCGACCGCCCGTGCACAAGTTCGGGGTACTAGGGTACCCCTACTCTAGTACACCGACAATACGTAAACAAATACCGTGTCCCGAGTGAGCCTCTACTTGACTAGCTCATTGATCAAAGATGGTTAAGGTTGCCTAACCATAGACATGAGTTGTCATTTGATAATGGGATCACATCATTAGGAGAATGATGTGATGGACAAGACCCATCCGTAAGCTTAGCATTTGATCGTTCAGTTTATTGCTATTGCTTTCTTAATGTCAACTACATATTCCTTCGACTATGAGATTATGCAACTCCCGGATACCGGAGGAATACCTTGTGTGCTATTAAACGTCACAATGTAACTGGGTGATCAAAAAGATGCTCTACGGGTATCTCCGTAGGTGTTTGTTGAGTTGGCATAGATCGCGATTAGGATTTGTCACTCTATGCATCGGTGAGGTATCTCTGGGCCCTCTCAGTAATACACATCACAAGAAGCTTTCAAGCAAAGATACTAAGGAGTTAGTTACGAGATGATGTATTACATAACGAGTAAAGAGACTTGTCGGTAACGAGATTGAACTAGGTATGAAGATACCAACGATCGAATCTCGGGCAAGTATACCGACAAACAAAGGGAATTACGTATGTTGTCATAAAGGTTCAACCGATAAAAGATCTTCATGGAATATGTAGGAATCAACATGGGCATCCAGGTCCCGCTATTGGTTATTGACCGGAGAGCTGTCTCGGTCATGACTACATAATTCCCGAACCCGCAGGGTCGCACGCTTAACGTTCATTGACGCTAGAGTAGTAGTGGGATATTTGATGAGTGGTAAATAAATGTTGTTCGGAATCCCGGATGAGATCCCGTAAGTCACGAGGAGTCTCGGAATGGTCGATAGGTAAAGATTTATATATGGGAAGTCATATTTTGGGTTCCGGAAAAAGGTGTAGTTTTTCGGTATTGTATCGAGAAGCTTCCAGAAGGTTCCAGAGGATTCCAGATGGGTCAGGAAGTCCACAAGTGGGTCCACCACGACGTAAGGGATAGCATGGGCTACGGGGAGGCGCCCTGTCCTTATTAGGCTAGGTGCACCAAGTCCTCAAAAGGCCATGTGGGATGTGGCTAGGGAAGGCAAAAAAAGGAAGGACACTACTAGGGAAAACCTTATAGACAGAATATTACTAGCAGCGCGGTTTAAAAACAGGCGCTGCTGCTACGTAGCAGTAGTGCACTACAACAGAACGTGCTACTGCTATCCACATAGCAGTAGCGCGTCTGGATGAAACAACGCTACTATTACAATTTCCATGACCTTGCCGCCACACTAGGTATAGCAGGAGCGTCTGTTCCCTAAATGCGCTACTGCTATGTTGTTTAGCAGTAGCGCTTTATCCCGACGTGCGCTACTGCTAAAGCTATCCTATCTTCCAACCGACCGCCCC
Organism: Triticum dicoccoides; assembly: GCF_002162155.2. Taxonomy (NCBI): domain Eukaryota; kingdom Viridiplantae; phylum Streptophyta; class Magnoliopsida; order Poales; family Poaceae; genus Triticum; species Triticum dicoccoides. The sequence goes on along the minus strand of NC_041384.1, from coordinate 200,526,487 downwards.
TCTCTGCTCCACTCTCACTCTCCCCCGCACCCCCCATCGTCTGCCGCCGCCGCCGTTCCCCGACCACCGTCGTCGCCCGCCACCGCCGACGCTCCTGCTCCTCCTCCACTGAGGTAGTCCATCCATCCCTCCTCCTCACTCCTACCTCCTCCTCCTCTCTCCTCCCTCCTCCTCCTCCCTACCGCGCCCCTCCCTCCT
>NC_041384.1:200471219-200525944 GCF_002162155.2 Triticum dicoccoides | reverse complement strand
GTTTATTTATAGTAAGTTCTTAATAGAACTAGTGAATTAGTAAGAAAATTAATTATTTTTATTTAGAGTAAGTGCTTAGTTGAACTAGTTGAATTAATAGAACTAGTTTATTTTTAGTAAGAAAATTTAGGTATATGAGATTTGATGATCTAATTAAAATTTTACTATAGAACTAGTTTATTTTTAGTAAGAAAATTTAGGTATATGAGATTTGATGATCTAATTAAAATTTTACAATAGAACTAGTTTATTTTTAGTAAGAAAATTAATAAACTAGTTTATTTTTAGTAAGTGCTTAGTTGAACTAGTTGAATTAATAGAACTAGTTGAATTTATGTCATTATCACTTTGTCATCAAAGAAAGCTATATGAGATTTGATGATCTAATTAAAATTATACTCGGTGGAATTTGCAGGCTTTGTAGAGTCGTGTCTCCTTGGAGTGATCGTCATCCGAGCTACCTCTACTTCCTCTACACCCGAGTCGATGAGCTAAAAGCCCACCTCCTCCTTCTCCACTCCTCGGTGTTGAATAGAGTAGACCTAGGGTATTTAGTTATGCTTCTTAACCAAATGAAATGTTTGGGTTATAAGATATATTGAAATGTTTTGGTAATATTGAACCATTGAAATGCAATGAGCACCAGTTTATGCTCATGTGTGAAGTGTTGATTCATTTCCGACTGGCCTATGTTTTGCCGGAGTGTTGATTCATTTCCGTTCCAACAAATTTTAGGCGCTCGATATGTCCTATTTTAGCAAAGGTCATGCCGGATTTTTCCGTGAATTTAAGCATGACTTGTGCTAGAATATGCAGGAAATACTGAGTGCCCCGGATTTGCTAGAAAGAGAATTAAATGACATTTCGAGTTGACTTTAAGTCTGTCGGGGATCCATACATGACAGTCAAAAAATCAGTGAGGGAGAGTCTCCACCATATATGAGAGAAGAATAATGCCGACTGTTGTTGTGGGGGTCGCTACCCCTTCTTCTCTTTGTGCTAGACCTTTGTTATGCACTAGGGGAAGAAGGGGTAGCGACCATCATCGACGGTCGAAAAATTGGTGAGGGGGTGTCCACCATATGTGAGAGAAGAAGAATGCAGACTGTTGTTGTCGTGGTCACTTCTCCTTCTTTTCCTTGTGCTAGATATTTGTAATGCACTAGGGAAAGGAGGAGTAGCGACCATCACTGACAGTCGCAATAGCAGAGAGGGAGTGCCCACCATATACGCGAGATGAGAGTTTAGGAAGGAAGACTCGACAGACCTAAAGCCAACCCGTTGCATATTGAGTAATACTTATCTGTGTGTTGAGTTTCCTGGTACTTGGCTTCGATCGATTTTCAATTAATTTTTCAACTATGAACATAGGAAATGCCTGACGACGAAAGGGAATTCGTTATGTGCGAATACTGCAAAGACGAGCGCGGCATGTGCGACAGGCCTCACCTAGTTGGTGGTAGGCACTTCAGCATCATGCCGAATGAGACCTTCGAAGTGGATACAGTAAGTCACAATGACAAGTCTTTTTTCGTAATTAAGCATGAATTCTGCTTCTTTTGCTTCAACTTGTAATTTTATTTTTTTACAATTCTACTAGCGTATCCCCTGCCATGCAAGAATGTATGTCTTGGATAAGATTGGTTTCAGTACTATGGAAAGTATGGTGGTAAAGAGAGTTCACAAAAATTGGAGAGCGCTATGCAAGGCTTATGCATTTGAGCCTAATATGCTTATCACCTTTGATATTCATCCGGAAGATGAAATTGAAGGTAATATCGACATCTGGGTCGATGTGCAGATGCCTCCAATTCTACCATTATGTGAGTTTCTCAACCATATTTATTAAGTAATTTATATTATTTATTTAAAAATAGTTTACAACTAATTTCTATCGACAGCTTATTTCCATTCAAGCAAACATGTCCAGCGCTTGGTAGACAGCACCTACTACTGTCCCGGGGCTGAACTAAACTGCGAGGAGATAGTTCATTATGTTTCATGGCTTGAGGATCTTGATACTGTCAAGACAGGTTATTTTCCTAGACTTCAAGATATTAGTACTCAAAATGCGCGACCACTAGTGTGCGTATTGAACTATGGTCACATCTATTTAGGAAAGATGGTAAGATTTCTACTATTTATCCTCAGTGCATCTTTTGCATACATTATTTTTTAAGCTAAACTTCATTGCTAAGTGTGTTACTACAATGTTCTTTAACAGGGACTCCCGATGAGTGTTGTGCCTCGTTGGATAGAGCCTAAAAGTCGTATGATGATGGTTAGCTTACGGCCAAGATATCCTGTGTTGCATATGAGTGCATTCATCATTTCTCGAAGTGAGAAAGTCTTACTAGTCAAAGACTGGAGCAAAATTGTGAAGGATCGCAGCAGAGAAGTACTAGGGGGCAGCAATCAGAAGCGCAGCCCACAAATAGGAGACAGGTTCATCTTCATGCTCCAATATGATGAAGCAGGAGTGCTACACATGTTTTATGCTATTTTACCTGAGAGAAAGCAGCAGGAGTGATTAGCTAGCTTGAATGAGTTTGAAGATGGTGATGTGGTACACTATAACTATGATGATTAAATAACTAGTGTTGGTGGTAATGACGATGATGATTATTATTAGCTAGTGTTGATGGTAATTAGATAGCTACACTATGACTATGATGATTAAATAGTGTTGGTGGTAATGACTATGATGATTATTAGCTAGTGTTGTTGGTGATGATATGATGCAAGAGTTTTTATATTAATATGATGATGATGTTGATCATGATTATCATGATGATTTGTTATTTTGATCATGATTAGATATTATATCATTGGTGAAAGGAACGCGGATTAGATTCATGTGGATGGATCAAAAGTGACCAAAAGTTGAATTAGTAGGATCATCGTCCTAATTCAACTTTTTTTCATCCAAATGAATCTAATTCATGTTTCTTCCTCACAATGATATATTAATTCATCATGGACATAATGATATAACAACCTCTTAATTGGTACTGTATCAAAATCTATGTAACAGTGCATAAATACACTAAAAGAAATAGAATACTAGTAGCGCCGGACAGGAAGCACGCTACTACTAGTTAGATTAGCAGCAGCGCGGCTTTATTAAAAGCGTTGCAGCTATTAGCAGTAGTGCGTTGCTCCAACGCTCGCTACTACTACCCATGTATAGTAGTAACGTGGGTCAACCAACGCTACTCCTAACCTTTAGTTGTAGCACCGTAACAGTAGCGCCCCAAAACTAGCGCGGCTGCTAGGCTTTTCCCTGGTAGTGGGAGTCCTAGTAGGAATAGGATTGGACTTGGAGTCCAAGTTCTCTCCCCCTTAACCGCGCCCTAGAGCTTGGAGGGGCTGTTTCCCATGCCTCTCCACCTATATATATAGAGGGGAGGGGGCTCCCCAAGAGGACACACCAAGCCCTTGGCGCCCCTCTCTCTCTCGTTACTCTGTAGTTCCACCGCCTCGTTGTAACGCCCCGAGACCGATGCGCCAGGTGTCTTCCAGTTATTTGTTGTTGTTGCCTTGTCATTTGCTTGCGTGTCGCATCTTGCCATGTCATCATGTGCATTGCATCATCATGTTTTCAAAACTTGCATCTGTATGGGTCCCCCCATTCTCTCCGCTGTCCGTTCTGAGTCCAACCACACTCGCACGCGCCAGCGGCATGTCCGAAATATTATTTTATAAGTGGCTGGAAAATGTTCTCGGAACGGGTTGAAAGTTGGCGTGCGGTCTTATTTTAGTGTAGGTAGACCGCCTGTCAAATTTCATCGAGTTCAGAGTCCATTTGATGCCCCAACGGATAACTATAGCGACAATATAGTCGGTCTTACGTCGGACGTTTTCGGTCTTCAGAAACGGTTGCCGGGCTACAATTCTCTTCTCTCCTCTCAGTCCATGGCCCTCTACACAGCCCACTAGACTCAACCTACCCCTTCTCGCATCCGGAGCCGTCCGATGGCGATCGCACGGTCCAAAAACCTCTCCTAACCCCTCAAACCCTAACTCTGTCTATAAAAGGAAGCCTCCCCTTTCATTTTTGGCACCAGACAACTCCCTCCTCAAAATTAGCGCGCCGTCAGCCTCCTCCCACCTCCACCTCGCATTCTGCGCCGGCCTAACCCGCCGCCGCCACTTGGCACTGCCCCAGCGGGCGAGCCGCCACCTGAACCCGCCGCCGCCTAGGGCCAGTGGCAGCGCGCCACATGCCCCTGGCAGCGCCTCCCTCCTCCCACCTCACGCCGGCCCGCCCGCCCCAGATCGGGGCCCGCTCAAGCCCATCTGGGCTCGGACGAGCCCACATCGCCGCCCGCAGCCTCAGGAGCCCCGCTCCCCTCGAGCTCCCTTGCCACCAACCCACGCGCGACGCCTCCTGCCGTCATTCACTGCTCCGGCGGGTCACCGGAGTCCGTCGTCGCCGGCGACCAGTCAGGTTTCGCTACCGTTCTCCACCTCCTTCTCCGAGCCTTCCTTTCCTCTCTCTCTCTCTCTCATCGTGCCTCACCGCCATGAGCACAGCCGCCGGAGCTTCGCCGCCGCCGATCTGGTAGGAGTCGTCGTCTTCGTCCTGGATCCGGCTGGAGCTCGCCCGCCGGCCCGGATCCGACCTCCGGTGCCGTCCCCGTTTCCCCTCGACCCCGTCGTGCGTGCCTACCTCATGCCGCCACCGCCGACATGGCTCTACTCAAAGTCGAGCAGAGCAACCACGCAGTCGTGCCCGTTGACCCCGTTGTCCACATGGGCCACGGCCTGCTACGTCCTCGCGGGCCCCATGCTACTCGGCCCACCGCGCGCGTTAACCGTAGCCTGCCAAGGCCCAGCGCACCTCTAGCCCAGGCGCCCCCTCTTCACAAGTAGGCCAGATCTGGTCCGAGGTGAGATGCCCACCGGAGCCCACCCGTGTGTAGCGCGTGCAGTAGCTGGCCCAGTTCCAGCAGTTTTGTCCCATGTAGTGTTTTTTGTCATGTCTGCGATTTTAGCTATTTATCCCGAATTGCCAGTTTTGCAAAAAAAGCCCTCATACTTCATTCATTTAATAACTCTCAAACCGTGCATCCAAATTAAACAAACCTTATATGAAAAATTCTTAGAATTTTGTGTAGATTCATAATACCCAACTTTCATGCATGTTAAAAATGTTTAAAATGATGTTTGTGTGTATTTTCCATATTGCCATGTTAAAATGCTTTAATTCATAACTAAATAACCGTAGCTCCAAATTTAACAAACTTTATATGTAAGTGGGGTAGAAAAATGCCTAGTTTAACATGGTGGCTTTACTTTACATGTTAAACAACTCTAAAATATGCTTTAGGACAGAACAGTACCAAACCTAAAAATATGCACATGAGGTTTTCTGGACTTGTTGCTTGTTGATTCGGCCTCATTTAAACTTGCCTAGATAGGTAGTTTTATTATGCTTTACCTCTTGACATGTTTAACAACATTTAATATTGTTGGGTACATAAATGAGAGAGAACTAAATAATGGATGTGGTGTTCGTCAACATGCAACTTGTTACATGTTGAGCTCCACTTAACTTGTAGTTTTGTTTGTGTACTTTACCATGCCATGCCTAATTAAACCGGACATGCATCATACTTGGTTGTGCATCATGCCATGTTTATGTGATGGTTGTTTACTATGTTGTTTGCTTCTTTTCGGTGTCCGTTTGTCTTCTTCATGGACTCGTTCTTCTTCCTTGTGGGATCTCAGGCAAGATGACCATACCCTCGAAATCACTTCTATCTTTGCTTGCTAGTTGTTCGCTCTATTGCTATGCCCCGATACCTACCACTTGCTATATCATGCCTCCCATATTTCCATGCCAAGCCTCTAACCCATTATTCCTAGCAAACCGTTGTTTGGCTATGTTACCACTTTGCTCAGCCCCTCTTATAGCGTTGCTAGTTGCAGGTGAAGATGAAGTTCCTTGTTGGAACATGGATATTGTTGGGATATCATTATTATATCTTGTTTACTTTAATGCACCTATATACTTGGTAAAGGGTGGAAGGCTCGGCCTTATGCCTGGTGTTTTGTTCCACTCTTGCTGCCCTAGTTTCCGTCATACCGGTGTTATGTTCCTTGATTTTGCATTCCTTACGCGGTTGGGTGATAATGGGAACCCCTTGACAGTTCGCTTTGAATAAAACTCCTCCAGCAAGGCCCAACCTTGGTTTTACCATTTGCCACCTAAGCCTTTTTCCCTTGGGTTCTGTAGACTCAAGGGTCATCTTTATTTTAAACCCACGGGCCAGTGCTCCTCTGAGTGTTGGTCGAACCTGTCAGCCGCCGGTGACCACCAGCGGCAACTCTAGGTTTGCCGACCGGAATCATGGACAATCCGGTGTGCCCTGAGAACGAGATATGTGCAGCTCCTATCGGGATTTGTCAGCACATTCGGGCGGCTTTGTCGGTCTTGTTTTACCATTGTCGAAATGTCTTGTTACCGGCATTCCGAGACTGATCGGGTCTTCCTGGGAGAAGGAATATCCTTCGTTGACCGTGAGAGCTTGTGATGGGCTAAGTTGGGACACTCCTGCAGGGTTTTGAACTTTCGAAAGCCGTGCCCGTGGTTATGGGCAGATGGGAATTTGTTAATATCTGGTTCTAGAAAACCTGACACATAACTTAATTAAAAATGAATATACCGCGTGTGTAGCCGTGATGGTCTCTTTTCGGCGGAGTCTGGGAAGTGAACACGGTTCTTGTGTTATGCTTGAATGTAAGTATTTTTAGGATCACTTCTTGATCATTTCTAGCTTCACGACCGTGCGCTGCTTCTCTTCTCGCTCTCTTTTGCGTATGTTAGCCACCATATATGCTAGTGCTTGCTGCAGCTCCACCTCTCTACCTTTCCTGCCCATAAGCTTAAATAGTTTTGATCACGAGGGTGTGAGATTATTGAGTCCCCGTGACTCACAGATACTTCCAAAACAGATGCAGGTGCCGATGATGCCAGTGCAGGGGACGCTACCAAACTCAAGTGGGAGTTCAACAAGGATTCGGGCCGTTACTATGTGTCTTTTTCGGAAGATCAGTAGAGGAGCCCAGTTGGGACGATCGGGGATCTAGCATTTGGGGTTGTCTTTCTTTATTTTGGTTCCATAGTCAGACCTAGATTGTATTCTGGATGATGTATGTTTAACTTGTATTTGTGTGAAATGGCGATTGTAAGCCAACTCTTTATCCATTTCTTATTCAGTACATGGGATGTGTGAAGATTACCCCTCTTGCGAAAAGCTTACCATGCGGCTATGCCTCTAAGTCGTGCCCCGACACGTGGGAGATATAGCCGCATTGTGGGTATTACAAGTTGGTATCAGAGCCTTCCCCGACTTAGGAGCCCCCTGCTTGATCAAATCGCTGACGTTGTTGAGTCTAGAAGAAAATGTTTTGAGTCTTAGGATTATATATATCGGAGAGTAGGATTCTTTTTACTCCCCGGTCCCTTCATCGCTCTGGTGAGACCTCGTGACGTAGAGTTTTGACTCTTCTCTCCTCAAATTTCATGAAAAAAAATTAGGATCACGCGGGTATCTTGGAATCATTCCGATGGTTTTGTGACGAGAACATTATTCTTGGTGCCTCCTGACATTTAGGGGTTGTGGCAGTGTCCCGGGGAGTTCAGCTCTGAGGTTTTGTCATCACAATTTTATCATTGCAGTTCTGGAATACCTGAGTGCGCCGACATCAAAAATCTCTTTTATGAAGTTGTTGGTGAGATAACCTCGACGCCACCCAGTACTGGGGCGGGAGTTCGGGAGTATTGCCATAACTCGTATAACGGATGCTTTTCGAAGGTTGAGGTAAACGATTTCCGAAGTTTTCTTGGTTATGTGTTGAAGGATGGATACAGCTGGATGTAGGATTTGCTAGTTTTGGGTGAGATATTATGCTTCCCCTGTATCCCCAACACCTGATTGCATAACCAGAAAGTTTCGGGAGTTTATAAGTGGGAATTCAAGTATCACGTAGGATATCTTTCCAACAGACACATGATACGATATGGGGACTATCATATGTTTGTTCCGGCTTATTTTGCAAGTCAGTCCTTTGTTTTGTTTTGAGTTGGGGGATTCGAGTTGCTTCGAAGTCAAGTGTTGATTCCATATCTTTCCTAAGCGGTGTTCTCATATTTCTATGTGAATACTAATCCTTCATGATAATCGAGATTGTCATATCCATCCTTTTTCCAACCGGCGTGTTTCTCTTCAAGTGGATCCGATCATTTTAAACATCCGCAAGTTCAATTCTAAGTTCTCTCAACGGTGTTCATTTCATCCGCCTGCAAGTTGTCTTTGTTTTCCCGCCCTCCCACCCTTTTTCTTCAAGGACTCGGATTTCTTAATCAAGTATCCTTTTATTCATGTGAAGTCTCTTCATTCTTTTCAATCAATGTTCTTACCTGGTGTTTCTCATGAAGATGCTCTAGTAGTCCATCATTCTTCTTTATTTTCTTTTCTAGTGGATTCAATTCAAGCTTTCGGTGTTGATCATATCTCTTTCCTTACTTCAAATGCTTTCCCATGCCGGTGCACCTCTTAATCGTTCATCTCTCTCTATTCATATCGAAGTGTCGAAGATATCTCAGAAGACGTGTGTTTCATTATCAATCCGCTCAAGCTAATTTGAGGTTGTTATCTCATTCAAGCCATTTAATTCAACCGGCGCATTCTCTCTTTTAAATCATTCCAATGGTGTTTCTCTTGAGTGGGCCTTAACCCACAGGTCTTTTTCCAGGATCTTACCTGACTCTTCTAATTTTCTCGGAGCTATTATCTTTTCAAAGTTTGACGTAAGAATGAATCATCATCTGTCAGATGAATTCTCCAAGATAGCTTTCAAATTCTTTTCATCGTTTGTTCAACCTTTCTATTCTTCATTCCGGAGTGCCTCAACAATTCATGGTGGTGTTTCTCATCATCATTCTCTGCATTTGAAGACCGAAGAAGAGTTTTCCTCCAAATCTTATCCGTTCTCTCAAAGATTCGTGATTCTAACTTGTTGCCATCCTCTCATAATTGTTTTCGATTGTGAGAATTCTTTTCACCCATCCAGAGCAATTTAGGAGTCTTTTCAGTTTGATTCTCTGGAGCCTTTCATCTCAGAATTATTCATTCCAGCTTTCAGCTCTCATTCCCCAAATCATACCGGTGCATCATTCAAGTATTCTCTTATCAGCTCATGATCTCTTCATTCTCATGTATCTAAATTCCCTCAAGTATCATCTTTCATTTTCCAATTCTTCCCAGTGAATTGTGCCTTTGCTACTTTCATTTTCAATCCTTCCGGTGGTTCGTCGAAGACCTTCTCAAGTTTGCGCTATATCTTTCTTAATCCTTCTCAACGAAAATAAGTAGTATGCCAAATCCGTTGCTTGTCATCAATCTAAATTGGTGAAGGATAAACATAATGTAATTATTATTCTTGTTTCATGAAGTAAATTCAATTCCTTATTCCGGAGGTTCATCAAAATTCTTAGTTTCAATTGCTCATCTTTCTTTTCCCGGAGTTCCAAGCTCTCTCAATTATATCATCACGAAGATCCATCTAAATCATTGCAAGGCCTCAATCTTATTCTTTTCATCCTTCACTTCTTACCGGAGTTCTTCATGGAGGCTCAACATGGTGCATCATCAAGGATTCTTTTCATTCTTCATTTGTTCTTCAAGATTTCTCTCGAAATCATGACCCGCCAAGCTTTACTCAAAATAAAACAGGGTTCTCAACACATGTTTTGTTTTGAGGAGCTCAAGTATTCTTCTTGCATTCCGAAGTGCAATTCTTTCTACCGTATCATTTGAGGTGGTGTTATGTCATTCTTGATAATTTGAGTTCATGTTTCATGATTCAACAGTTGTCAAGAATGAGATAGTTAAACCCATCATTTTCAATTCGTTCATGAGATCCTTTGAAACCCATCAATCTCTTCGTTGGAGTTATCTTGGGTTATATTTCACCTAAAGCTTTCCCTAAGGATTGTTGCTATTTATGGTGCTTATAAATGACCCAAGTTCTTCATTTATCCTTCTGGTGAAATAAGTTTCTCATCTCCTTGTTCATATCAATCCAATATATTGTTTCGTTAGTGGAAGAATTTCACCTCAAGATTTCGAGATGTTTTCCATAAGCCCACTACAAGCTTATTCATTTCATTGGTGGTTTTCCAACAACTCCGTTATAACCTTCTTGGAAGGGTGTTTTCCAAGCTCATTTGTGGCAGAAGTTGTCATTTTATTCTCAATTCTTTCATTTCCTACGATCCAACTTCTATTCTATCGTTCCGGAGGCATTGTGATGTTGCTCTTTCCACTCATCATCTCGGATTGTGAAGATCATGTTCTTTCCTTTGCTTATCCATTCAACCGGAGTGTCATGCCCTCTTTTCAAGTTCTTCCCATTCTGTCAAGTTGTGCCTCCCTTATCAACCGGAGTGTTGTCTGAAATCTTTCTTACACCTTGTGCCATTCTTTCAATAGTTCCGAAGGCAATGTGTTTTTGATCTCTTCAAGTATCTTCTCATCTTGTCAAGTTCATATTCTTTACCTTCCATTTCCAACTGAAGTGTTGTCGTAATTGATCCTTATCATTCCTTGTACATCTCGTTTCATCTGGAGTGCTTACATGTACTTCTTGCCCATTGCAACCCTTTTATCATGTCTTTCAACCACATGGTTGTCGTGATGTTCCTTGTTCCTCTTTTCTAATAGAGTGTTTTCAACTTCGTTCATCTCCGTTGTATTCTTTCTTTCAAGTTTTCAAGCTCTCAAGGTTCTTTGGTTTCACTCATTTGTCAAAGAAGCAACTTAGTTTTACCTCTTCTCTTCCTCTTTCGTTTCCCTCTGGTACCATCCTGGATCTCGGGACGAGATCCTCTTGTAGTGGTGGAGTGTTGTAACACCCCGAGACCGATGCGCCAGGTGTCTTCCAGATATTCGTTGTTGTTGCCTTGTCATTTTCTTGCGTGTCGCATCTTGCCATGTCATCATGTGCATTGCATCATCATGTTTTCAAAACTTGCATCCGTATGGGTCCCCCTGTTCTCTCAGTTGTCCGTTCTGAGTCCAACCACACTCGCACGCGCCCGCGGCATGTCCGAAATATTATTTTATAAGTGGTCATAAAAGGTTCTCGGAACGGTTGAAAGTTGGCGTGCGGTCTTATTTTAGTGTAGGTAGACCGCCTGTTAAATTTCATCGCGTTCAGAGTCCATTTGATGCCCCAACGGATAACTATAGCGACAATATAGTCAGTCTTACGTCGGACGTTTTCGGTCTTCGGAAACTATTGTCGGGCTGCAATTCTCTTCTCTCCTCTTAGTCCATGGCCCTCTACACAGCCCACTAGACTCAACCTACCCCTTCTCGCATCCGGAGCCGTCCGATGGCGATCGCACGGTTCAAAAACCTCTCCTAACCCCTCAAACCCTAACTCTGTCTATAAAAGGAAGCCTCCCCTTTCATTTTTGGCAGCAGACAACTCCCTCCTCAAAATCAGCGCCCGCCAGCCTCCTCCCACCTCCACCTCGCATTCCGCACTGGCCTAACCCGCCGCCGCCACTTGGCGCTGCCCCAGCGGGCGAGCCGCCACATGAACCCGCCGTCGCCGCCGCCTAGGGCCAGTGGCAGCGCGCCACATGCCCCTGCCAGCGCCTCCCTCCTCCCACCTCACGCCGGCCAGCCCGACCCAGATCGAGGCCCGCTCGAGCCCATCTGGGCTTGGACGAGCACGCATCGCCGCCCGCAGCCTCAGGAGCCCCGCTCCCCTCGAGCTCCCTCGCCACCAACCCACACGCGACACCTCCTGCCGTCGTTCGCTGCTCCGGCGGGTCAGCGGAGTCCGTCGTCACCGGCGACCAGTCAAGTCGCGCTGCCGTTGTCCACCTCCTTCTCCGAGCCTTCCTTTCCTCTCTCTCTCATCGTGCATCATCGCCATGAGCACAGCTGCCTGAGCTTCGCCGCCGCAGATCAGGTAGGAGTCGCGGTCCTCGTCCTGGATCCAGCTGGAGCTCGCCCGCCGGCCCCGGATCCAACCTCCGACGCCGTCCCCGTTTCCCCTCGACCCCGCCGTGCGTGCCTACCTCGCGCCGCCACCACCTACATGGCTCTATTCGAGGACGAGCAGAGCAATCGCGCAGTCGTGCCCATTGACCCCGTTGTCCGCATGGGCCACGGCCTGCTACATCCTCGCGGGCCCCATGCTGCTCGGCCCACCGCGCGCATTGACCGCAGCCTGCCAAGGCCCAGCGCACCTCCGGCCCAGGCGCCCCCTCTCCACCAGCAGGCCAGATCTGGCCCGAGGTGAGATGCCCACCGAAGCCCACCCGTGTGCAGCGCGTGCAGTAGCTGGCCCAGTTCCAGCAGTTTTGGCCCATGTAGTGTTTTTTTCATGTCTGCGATTTTAGCTATTTATTCCGAATTGCCAGTTTTGCAGAAAAGCCCTCATACTTCATTCATTTAGTAACTCTCAAACCATGCATCCAAATTAAACAAACCTTATATGAAAAATGCTTAGAATTTTGTGTAGATTCGTAATATCCAACTTTCATGCATGTTAAAAATGTTTAAAATGATGTTTGTGTGTATTTTCCATATTGCCATGTTAAAATGCTTTTATTCATACCTAAATAACCGTAGCTCCAAATTTAACAAACTTTATATGTAAGTGGGTAGAGAATGCCTAGTTTAACATGGTGGCTTTACTTTGCATGTTAAACAACTCTAAAATATGCTTTAGGATAGAACAGTACCAAACCTAAAAATATGCCCATGAGGTTTTCCGGACTTGTTGCTTGTTGATCTGGCCTCATTTAAACTTTCCTAGAGAGGTAGTTTTATTATGCTTCACCTCTTGCCATGTTTAACAACATTTAATATTGTTGGTTACATAAACGAGAGAGAGCTAAATAATGGATGTGGTGTTCGTCAACATGCAAGTTGTTACATGTTGAGCTCCACTTAACTTGTAGTTTTGTTTCTGCACTTTACCATGCCATGCCTCATTAAACCGGACATGCATCATACTTGGTTGTGCATCATGCCATGTTTATGTGATGGTTGTTTACTATGTTGTTTGCTTCTTTCTGGTGTTGCTTCTTCGGGTTAGTTTCGATAACGTTGCGTTTGTGAGGATCCGTTCGACTATGTTTGTTTCTCTTCTTCATGGACTCGTTCTTCTTCCTTGCGGGATCTCAGGCAAGATGACCATACCCTCGAAATCATTTCGATCTTTGCTTGCTAGTTGTTTGCTCTATTGCTATGCCGCGATACCTACCACTTGCTATATCATGCCTCCCATATTGCCATGTCAAGCCTCTAACTGATCATTCCTAGCAAACCGTTGTTTGGCTATGTTACTGCTTTGCTCAGCCCCTCTTATAGCGTTGCTAGTTGCAGGTGAAGATGAAGTTTGTTCCTTGTTGGAACATGGATATTATTGGGATATCATTATTATATCTTGTTTACTTTAATGCACCTATATACTTGGTAAAGGGTGGAAGGCTCGGCCTTATGCCTGGTGTTTTGTTCCACTCTTGCCGCCCTAGTTTCCGTCATATCGGTGTTATGTTCCTTGATTTTGCGTTCCTTACGCGGTTGGGTGATAATGGGAACCCCTTGATAGTTTGCTTTGAATAAAACTCCTCCAGCAAGGCCCAACCTTGGTTTTACCATTTGCCACCTAAGCCTTTTTCCCTTGGGTTCTGCAGACTCAAGGATCATCTTTATTTTAAACCCTCGGGCCAGTGCTTCTCTTAGTGTTGGTCCAACCTGTCAGCCGCCGGTGACCACCAGGGGCAACTCTGGGTTGGCCTACGGGAATCTTGGAAAATCCGGTGTGCCTTGAGAACGAGATATGTGCAGCTCCTATCAGGATTTGTCGGCACATTCGGGCAGCTTTGCTGGTCTTGTTTTACCATTGTCGAAATGTCTTGTTACCGGGATTCCGAGACTGATCGGGTCTTCCTGGGAGAAGGAATATCCTTCGTTGACCGTGAGAGCTTGTGATGGGCTAAGTTGGGACACTCCTGCAGGGTTTTGAACTTTTGAAAGCCGTGCCCGCGGTTATGGGCAGATGGGAATTTGTTAATATCCGGTTGTAGAAAACCTGACACATAACTTAATTAAAAATGAATCTACCGCGTGTGTAGCTGTGATGGTCTCTTTTCAGCGGAATCCGGGAAGTGAACACGGTTCTTGTGTTATGCTTGAACGGAAGTAGTTTCAGGATCACTTCTTGATCATTTCTAGCTTCACGACCGTGAGCTGCTTCTCTTCTCGCTCTCTTTTGCATATGTTAGCCACCATATATGCTAGTGCTTGCTGCAGCTCCACCTCTCTACCTTTCCTACCCATAAGCTTAAATAGTTTTGATCGCGAGGGTGTGAGATTGCTGAGTCCCCGTGACTCACAGATACTTCCAAAACAGATGCAGGTGCCGATGATGCCAGTGCAGGGGACGCTACCGAACTCAAATGGGAGTTCGATGAGGATTCGGGCCGTTACTATGTGTCTTTTCCGAATGATCAGTAGAGGAGCCCAGTTGGGACGATCGGGGATCTAGCATTTGGGGTTGTCTTTCTTTATTTTGGTTCCGTAGTCGGACCTTGATTGTATTCTGGATGATGTATGTTTAACTTGTATTTGTGTGAAGTGGCGATTGTAGGGCAACTCCTTATCCCTTTCTTATTCAGTACATGGGATGTGTGAAGATTACCCCTCTTGCGACAAGCCTACCATGCGGTTATGCCTCTAAGTCATGCCCTGACACGTGGGAGATATAGCCGCATTGTGGGTGTTACACTCGTGTTGGCGACGCTTAGCGAAACGATGTCGGTGCTCCACCATCACCATCACCACCACACCATCGTGTTGATTATGATCCCATCTACTTCTCCTATCCCGCTTGCTAAATCAAGAAGGAGGAGACATCATCAATCCTCATGTGTGCTAAACTCGGAGGTGGTGTCCATTCGGCACTAGATCAGTTGGATCATGATCGGATCGCAAAGAGTACGACTATATCAACCGCATTGATAAACGCTTCCGCTTAGCGATCTACAAGGATATGTAGATGCTCTCCCCCTCTCATAGCTATGCATCTCCATGGATAGATCTTGTGTGTGAGTAAAAAAATGTTTTCCATGCAACGTTCCCCAACACTGTTAGCTTAGCATATGATCATTCATTTTATTGCTATTGCTTTCTTAATGTCAAATACATATTCCTTCGACTATGAGATCATGGAACTCCTGAATACTAGAGGAATACCTTGTGTCCTATCAAACGTCACAACATAACTGCGTGATCATAAAGATGATCTACAGGTATCTCTGAAGGTGTCTATTGAGTTGGCATGGATCGAGATTAGGATTTGTCACTCCGAGTATCGAAGAGGTATCTCTAGGCCCTCTCGGTAATACACATCACAGGAAGCTTGCAAGCAAAATTACTAAGGATTTAGTTACTAGATGATGTATTACGGAACGAGTAAATAGACTTGCCGGTAATGAGATTGAACTAGGTATGAAGATAAGCGACGATCGAATCTCGGGCAAGTAACATACCGATAGACAAAGGGAATTACGTATGTTGTCATAACGTTCGATCGATAAAGATCTTCGTAGAATATGTAGGAACCAATATGGGCATCCAGGTTCCGTCATTGGTTATTGACCGGAGAGATGTCTTAGTCATGTTTACATAGTTCTCGAACCCGTAGGGTCCGCACGCTTAACTGATGTCTACTACACAACCTTCTTCTTGTAGACGTTGTTGGGCCTCCAAGTGCAGAGGTTTGTAAGACAGTAGCAAATTTCCCTCAAGTGGATGGCCTAAGTTTTATCAATCTGTAGGAGGCGTAGGATGAAGATGGTCTCTCTCAAGCAACCCTACAACCAAATAACAAAGAGTCTCTTGTGTCCCCAACACACCCAATACAATGGTAAACTGTATAGGTGCACTAGTTCGGCGAAGAGATGGTGCTACAAGTGGTATATGGATGGTAGATAAAGGTTTTTGTAATCTGAAGATATAAAAACAGCAAGGTAACTAATGATAAAAGTGAGCACAAACGGTATTGCAATGCTAGTAAACAAGGCCTAGGGTTCATACTTTCGCTAGTGTAAGTTCCCTCAACAATAATAACATAATTGGATCACATAACTATCCCTCAACATGCAACAAAGAGTCACTCCAAAGTCACTAATAGCGGAGAACGAACGAGAGATTATGGTAGGGTACGAAACCACCTCAAAGTTATTCTTTCCAATCAATACGTTGGGCTATTCCTATAAGTGCCACAAACAGCCCTAGACTTCGTACTAGAATAACACCTTAAGACACAAATCAACCAAAACCCTAATGTCACCTAGATACTCCAATGTCACCTCAAGTATCCATGGGCATGATTATACGATATGCATCACATAGTCTCAGATTCATCTATTCAACCAACACATAGGACCTAAAAGAGTGCCCCAAAGTTTCTACCGGAGAATCACGACGAAAACGTGTGCCAACCCCTATGCATAGGTTCATGGGAGGAACCCGCAAGTTGATCACCAAAACATACATCAAGTGAATCACGTGATATCCCATTGTCACCACAGATACGCACAGCAAGACATAAATCAAGTGTTCTCAAATCTTTAAAGACTCAATCCGATAAGATAACTTCAAAAGGGGAAACTCAATCCATTACAAGAGAGTAGAGGGGGGATAAAACATCATAGGATCCAACTATAATAGCAAAGCTCGCGATACATCAAGATTGTATCACCTCAAGAACACGAGAGAGACATCAAACACATAGATACTGGTACATACCCTCAGCCCCGAGGGAGAACTACCCCCTCCTCATCATGGAGAGCACCGGGATGATGAAGATGGCCACCGGAGAGGGATTGCCCCCTCCGGCAGGGTGCCGGAACGGGTCTAGATTGGCTTTCGGTGGCTACGGAGGCTTCTAGCGGCGGAACTCCCGATCTATTGTGCTCTTCGATAGTTTTAGGGTACGTGGGTATATATGGGTGAAAGAGATACGTCAGGGGAGCCACGAGGGGCCCACGAGGGTGGAGGGCGCGCCCTAGGGGGGTGGGCACGCCCCCTGCCTCGTGGCTCCCTCGTTACTTTCCTGACGTGCACTCCAAGTTTTTCCGGTGGCTTTCTTTCCAAAAATAACTTCTCCAGTTGGTTTCATCCCGTTTCGACTCTGTTTGATATTCATTTTCTTCGAAACACTTAAATAGGCAAAAAAAACAGCAATTCTGGGCTGGGCCTCCGGTTAATAGGTTAGTCCCAAAAATAATATAAAAGTGGATAATAAATCCCAATATTGTCCAAAACAGTAGATAATATAGCATGGAGCAATCAAAAATTATAGATACATTGGAGACGTATCAAGCATCCCCAAGCTTAATTCATGCTCGTCCTCGAGTAGGTAAATGATAAAAATAGAATTTTTGATGTGGAGTGCTACTTGGCATAATTTCAATGTAATTCTTCTTAATTGTGGCATGAATATTCAGATCTATAAGATTCAAGACAAAAGTTCATATTGACATAAAAACAATAATACTTCAAGCATACTAACTAAGCAATTATGTCTTCTCAAAATAACATGGCCAAACAAAGTTCATCCCTACAAAATCATATAGTTTAGTCATGCTCCATTTTCGTCACACAAGAATGCTCTCATCATGCACAACCCCGATGACAAGCCAAGCAATTGTTTCATACTTTAGTAATCTCAAACCTATAAACTTTTACGCAATATATGAGTGCGAGCCATGGACATAGCACTATGGGTGGAATAGAATATGATGATGGGGGTTATGTGGAGAAGACAAAAATGCAGAAAGTCTCACATCAATGAGGCTAATCAACGGGCTATGGAAATGCCCATCGATTGATGTTAATGCGAGGAGTAGGGATTGCCATGCAATGGATGCACTAGAGCTATAAATGTATGAAAGCTCAACAAAAAAAACTAAGTGGGTGTGCATCCAACTTGCTTGCTCACGAAGACCTAGGGCACTTGAGGAGGCCCATTGTTGGAATATACAAGCCAAGTTCTATAATGAAAATTCCCACTAGTGTATGAGAGTGACAAAACAAAAGACTCTCTATCATGAAGATTATGGTGCTACTTTGAAGCACAAGTGTGGCAAAGGATAGTAGCATTGTCCCTTCTCTCTTTTTCTCTCATTTTTTGGACCTTCTATTTTTTATGGCCTTTCTCTTTTTTGGGGGGGGGGCTTCTTTTTTTTATGGCCTTTCTATTTTTTTTCTTTTTTTTTCCTCACTTGGGACAATGCTCTAGAAAATGATGATCATCACACTTTTATTTATTTACAACTCAATGATTACAACTCGATACTAGAACAAAGTATGACTCCATATGAATGCCTTCGACGGTGTACCCGGATGTGCAATGACTCCTGAGTGACATGTATGAAAGAATTATGAACGGTGGCTTTGCCACAAATACGATGTCAACTACATGATCATGCAAAGCAATATGACAATGATGATGTGTCATAATAAACGGAACGATGGAAAGTTACATGGCAATATATCTCGGAATGGCTATGGAAATGCCGTAATAGGTAGGTATGGTGGCTGTTTTGAGGAAGATATAAGGAGGTTTATGTGTGATAGAGCGTATCATATCACGGGGTTTGGATGCACCGGCGAAGTTTGCACCAACTCTCAATGTGAGAAAGGGCAATGCACGGTACCGAAGAGGCTAGCAATGATGGAAGGGTGAGAGTGCGTATAATCCATGGACTCAACATTAGTCATAAAGAACTCACATACTTATTGCAAAAATCTACAAGTCATCAAAAACCTCGGCACTACGCGCATGCTCCTAGGGGGATAGATTGGTAGGAAAAGACCATCGCTCGTCCCCGGCCGCCACTCATAAGGAAGACAATCAAATAACACCTCATGTTTCAAATTTGTTACACAACGTTTACCATACGTGCATGCTACAGGACTTGCAAACTTCAACACAAGCATTTCTCAAATTCACAACTACTCAACTAGCAGGACTTTGACATTTTTTTTTGAGGAATTGGTGACAGTGGGAGAGGCTCCCACTGACTTTGTATTACTCACAACAGAATAGTTACATTTGTGTTACAAAGGGGTTTTAGGCCCCCCCGGCCATGATTGATACAAAGCTAGCTGCCCAAACTAACAATGAAATCAGAGAGGAAAGGATGAACCTTCTCCAGACAGTTATGGGTCACCAAACCCAGCAAATGTTTAAATCTAGCTAACCATGCCCCAAACGAATGCGGGATCCTCCTGAAATGTTGGTTGTTCCTTTCCATCCACAGGCTCCAAGCAGCAAGCAAGAAGATGTCCATGAAAAGCGGCCGACGCCAGTCTTCTCTACCACCATGCAAAATGGCAAGCCTGTTGGTCCCCCCTGGCCACATCAGACCAATCCTACTCCAGCATTGTTGGGCAAAAGGGCACGTGAAGAAGAGATGTTCCACGGTTTCCTCGGGTGGGTTTTGGCAGAGCATGCAAGTATAGTCGCCCCCATCCACATTATAGTGTCGTCGCTTCAGCATATTCCTGGTGTTCAACCGATCTACCATAAGCAGCCACCCAAACATCTTGAACTTGATCGGGCATTTGGCTTTCCATAGCCATCCAAAGGTCTCATCAGCCATAACCTGTCTGAAGCAGTGGATATAGTATTTCTTAGACGAGTATCGTCCCAGGTCACAGACCCAAGTATCAACCGATCCACTGTCCAGACCGACGTGTGCGGACCTTTGCTGTATCTCTCTGATCTCTTCCCTGGCCTGGATCGAAAGAGGCAGACTGAAGATCGAGGCAGGATCAGTGGATTTGAGGATCTTGGCAACAGAATCATCCTCATTTAGGGCATATGAGAATGCCCGCGGATGCGTATCCATTAATGTGGAGGCTGGGTCTCCCAACCAGACATCCTTCCAGAAAAGTGAGGTATGACCATCTCCGGGGACTACCCTGGTGATCCCACGGAAGATTCCACTGAGCTGCATTACATCTTTCCACCAGAAGGAACCCACTGGCTCGGCGGTGTGCGGCACCTTGTTTGGGTAGTGCGTTTCCCAGATCAGCTGAACCCAGGGTACATCTTCACGATTGTAGAATTTGAACAGGTATTTAAGGAGAAGCGCGGTATTTTGTATTCTGACATTAATAACACCAAGGCCACCAGACCGTTTCGGTCGACAGACAAGCTCCCATGCAGCAAGGGAGTTGGATTTGATCCCATCATCACAATTTTTTGCCCATAGACAATAGCGGCGGAGTTTGTCCAGATGTTCAACTATTTTTGGGTGTAGCTTGATCGTACACATTGCATATATCAACATGGAGGTGACCACCGAATTGACCAACGTTAGTTTGGCCCCTGACGACATCAGTGTTAGGGCAGTGGAGGTTTTCCTCTCAACCGAATGGACTAATGGCATGAGATCAAGAACCGTCGGTCTCGTTGTCCCCATGGGAAGACCAAGGTATGTAAACGGCAGGGAACCAACCGAGCAACCAAACGCTTCCGCCAACCCCCCGGCACGCTGATGATCAACATTGATGGGTATGAGGGTCGATTTATGGAAGTTAATTTTGAGCCCTACCGAAGCCGCATAATCCTCCAAGATAAGTTTCATACGGATTGCCTGTGTAGGACAAGCTTGCATAACCAAGATCGTGTCGTCAGCATACTGCACCACCGGGAAGTCACCTGCATTTTCACGTGGAATGGGTAGTTCTAGCAATCCCTGAGCATAAGCATCATTGATCGCAGCTTGTAGCAGATCAGCAGCAAGAACAAAGATTAGTGGCGAGAGAGGGTCACCCTGTCGTACTCCACATTTGCATTTGAATTTCCGGCCAGGAACGCCATTCAAGAGGACAGATGAAACTCCCGAGCCAAAAATCAGTTTCATCCAGCCCAGCCACCTATCATCAAAGCCCATGTGCTTCATGATTTCCAGCATGGGGGCATGCTCGATCGTGTCAAAGGCCTTAGCAAAGTCTAGTTTGAGCAATATGATCTCTCTTCCAGACGAGTGGCACTGATGAATGTATTCGTACGACCACGCCAGGCAATCCTGGATGGTCCTACCTTTGATAAATCCATACTGATTCCTGTGAATAATTTTTAGGATCACTTTCTGCAGTCGGTTCGCCAGGATCTTTGTAATGACTTTTAGACAACAGTTGAGTAAGGTGATTGGTCTGAAGTCATTAGCCGTCTCCGGAGAGGAATTTTTGGGAATCAAGGTGATATAACCCTCACTTATGCTAGTGATATCCAGACCACCTGCATGAAATGCGTGACAGAGATCATAGAAATCTGTCTTGATAATTTGCCAGCATTTCTTAAGGAAACAGCCATTAAACCCATCCGGGCCAGGTGCTCTGTCATTTGGCATTTCCTTAACCACAGCATCTATTTCATCATTAGAGAAAGGCGCGCTCAGCTGGTCCAGTCCATCAATCCTGCGAATGATCCTAGAAAGATCAAATTTCATGTTGGTAGGTTTAGAAAAGCCCAAACGGTCTCTGTATGTATTGAACAGTACCCCCTCCTTGCCAACATGGTCATGTATATCGACTTCCCCAACTCTGAGCATGGCAATAGTATTGTGTCTGTACCTCTCTGTGGCCAAAGACTGAAAGAGTTTTGTGTTTTCATCGGCAAAACGAAAGTGCCTGATCGTACACCTCTTTCGCCAGTACTCATTTTGGTATTTGAGCAAGGCCTGTAGATGGTTTTTCAGTATCTTCCTGAAGTTTGATTCCTGAACATATAGGGGTCGTTTATCCTCAAGTGCATCCATGTTTGTTAGCGTCTCATTACTGATTTGAATCAGAATTTTAAGTTTGGAGACACCCTTACTCCAACGCTTGAGATCATATCTCAGAATCTTGAGCTTTTTGCAAATTCGCGCCGCCGCATTGGGTGCGTAACATGGTTTAGACCATGAACCAGCAACAACCTCCATGAACCCCTCATGATCTGTCCAAAAATTTTCAAACCGAAAAAGCCTGGACCGTGGGATGCTTGATTCAATCGTGACCACACAAGGAATGTGGTCAGACACTAGCTTCCCCAGGGGCAAGACCATTGTGTTAGGGTATTTGGTGGTCCAATCAGACGACGTGAAAAACCAATCTAATTGTTCAAGCAGAGGATCATCTTGCATGTTACTCCATGTGTATGCACGGCCTTTAACTGGTAGTTCCATTAGTGATTGTGCGCGGATGATCTCATTGAATAGTAGCATGTCCGCAGCGTTGCCACCTGACTTGTTTCTGTTATTCGTGGAGTGAATAAAGTTAAAGTCACCCAGAATTAACCAATTGTCATCATCAGGGATATTAAGCTCAAAAAGCCAGTTTGTAAAGTCTAGTCTGCGCTGACCAGAACAGGGGCCATAAACATTGATTAGATTCCACGAATCATGTGACTGCGTGGCCATGAAAGAGATCCCAATGGCAAAAGAATCCACAAACCAAGATGTACCAGTAAAAACAGCACTATTCCAGATAACGATGAGGCCCCCAGAAGCCCCCACTGACGGTGCAAAAACAAATTTATCAAAGCGCTTAGGGCAGAAAGTCTTAATAAAAGCAGGATCGAAGGATTCACGTTTAGTTTCCTGGATACATATCACAGAACAACCGCTAGTATCAATAGCATTCCTAACAGCCAAAAGTTTGTCATCAGAGTTTATGCCTCTGATGTTCCACGAGAGACTTTGACATTATTACCTCCATATCTCAAAACAATCATCAAGCATCAAAGTTCTCTTAGTATTCAAAACACTCATAAGAAAAAATTTACTAATCTTGAATACCTAGCATATTAGGACTATTTAAGCAAATTACCATGCTATTTAAGACCCTCAAAATAATATAAGTGAAGCATGAGAGTTCATCTATTTGTATAAAATAAAACCACCACCGTGTTCTAAAAAGATATAAGTGAAGCACTAGAGCAAATGACAAACTACTCCGAAAGATATAAGTGAAGATTAATGAGTAGTCGAATAATTATGCAACTATGTGAAGACTCTCTAACATTTAATAATTTCAGATCTTGGTATTTTATTCAAACAGCAAGCAAAACCTAATGAAATAAAATGACGCTCCAAGCAAAACACATATCATGTGGCGAATAAAAATATAGCTCCAAGTAAAGTTACCGATGAACGAAGACGAAAGAGGGGATGCCTTCCGGGGCATCCCCGAGCTTAGGCTTTTGGTTGTCCTTGAATATTAACTTGGGGTGCCTTGGGCATCACCAAGCTTAGGCTCTTGCCACTCCTTATTCCATAGTCCATCGAATCTTTACCCAAAACTTGAAAACGTCACAACGCAAAACTTAAAGTAGAAAATCTCGTGAGCTCCGCACGAAAGAAAATAAAAGAACACTTCAAGGTACTGTAATGAAATCATTATTTATTTATATTTGTGTTATACCTACTGTATTCCAACTTCTCTATAGTTTATAAACTATTTTACTAGCCATAGATTCATCAAAATAAGCAAACAACACACGAAAAACAGAATCTGTCAAAAACAGAACAGTCTGTAGTAATCTGTAGCTAGCACAAAATCTGGAACCCCAAAAATTCTAAAATAAATTGCTGGACGTGAGGAATTTATCTATTAATCATCTTCAAAAATAATTAACTAAATATCACTCTCCAAATAAAAATGGCAGCAATTCTCGTGAGCGCTAAAGTTTCTGTTTTTTACAGCATGATCAACAAGACTTTCCCCAAGTCTTCCCAAAGGTTCTACTTGGCACAAATACTAATCAAAAGCATAAAACCACATCTAAACAGAGGCTATATTAATTATTTATTACTAAACAGGAGCAAAAAGCAAAGAACAAAAATAAAGTTGGATTGCCTCCCAACAAGCGCTATCGTTTAACGCCCCTAGCTAGGCATCAATGATGCTCACATAAAGGATAAGAGTTGAAACATAAAGAGAGCATCATGAAGAATATGAATAACAAATTTAAGCCTAACCCACTTCCTATGCATAGGGGTTTTGTGAGCAAACAACTTGTGGGAACAAGAATCAACTTGCATAGGAAGGTAAAACAAGCATAACTTCAAAATTTTAAGCACATGGAGAGGAAACTTGATATTATTGCAATTCCTACAAGCATATATTCCTCCCTCATAATAATTTTCAGTAGCATCATGAATGAATTCAACAATATAACCAGCACCTAAAGCATTTTTTTTCATGATCTACAAGCATAGAATTTTTATTACTCTCCACATAAGCAAAATTCTTCTCATTCGGGATAGTGGGAGTATCATAAGAGACTTGAATACTATAAATTGTTTCCACATTAAAAGAGTAACATTCAGAAAATGGGTAACCATAATCATGGCAAGTTTTATAAATATAATCACTACTTTTTATAGCATAAGTATCATCACAATAATCATCATAAGTAGGAGGCATGCTGTCATCATTATAAATTTGCATATCAAAACTTGGGAGACTAAAAATATCATCTTCATTAAACGTAGCATCCCCAAGCTTGGGACAAACATTAATTTTAGCAAATGTATTCTCAAATGTGTCATCCTCATCAAACATAGCATCCCCAAGCTTGGGCCTTTTCGTATCATAAGCATAATCACTTTCATCATCAATAGTATGGATAGCACCAATAGTATAGCAATTATCATATTCTTCCAAGCAAGTGCCAAAAAGATTTTCAAGATCATAAGAAGTATCATTATCTTCCACAATTATATTTTCATGAGGCACAATAGTAATAGGAGCAGCATTATTTGGGGGAGATATCTTTTTACCTCTCTTTCTTTTTCTTTTCTTCTTCTTCACCACATCATGTGTGGGTTCAATCCTCTTTTTGGAGCTCCTTATTAATGAGATTGGTTGAATAGGAGGCTCCTCCTCGTTACCTGATTCATCATAAGAAATAATAGAAGGATATTGGGAAGTCTCTTCCCTTTCATTAGTATTCTCTTCATCTTCTATTTGCTTTCTTTTCTTTATGTAATTGGCAATATAAGGATTTTCAATACAATTCACCGCACAATACATATGATGATCAAGAAATCTATCAAGATTAAACTTTGGAATACCCTCAGTTATAAGTTTCATTTCCTCATACCCCAAAAGAAGACTAAGATCTTTATGATGATCAAGGGTAATTGAGGGAGTCCTGGATTAGGGGGTGTCCAGATGGCCGGACTATACCTTCAGCCGGACTCCTGGACTATGAAGATACAAGACTGAAGACTTCGTCCCGTGTCCGGAAGGGACTTTCCTTGGCGTGGAAGGCAAGCTTGGCGATACGGATATGTAGATCACATACCATTGTAACCGACTCTATGTAACCCTAACCCTATCCGGTGTCTATATAAACCGGAGGGTTTTAGTCCGTAGGACAACACATTCACACACAACAATCATACCATAGGCTAGCTTCTAGGGTTTAGCCTCTCCGATCTCATGGTAGATCTACTCTTGTACTACCCATATCATCAATATTAATCAAGCAGGACGTCGGGTTTTACCTCCATCAAGAGGGCCCGAACCTTGGTAAAACTTCGTGTCCCTTGCCTCCTGTTACCATCCGGCCTGGACGCACAGTTCGGGACCCCTACCCAAGATCCGCCGGTTTTGACACCGACATTGGTGCTTTCATTGAGAGTTCCTCTATGTCATCACCGTCAGGCTTGATGGCTCCTACTATCATCAATGCAGGATCCCGTCGAGAAAGAGCGTTTTCAATGCAGGCTTATGGCCACGGCAAGAAGCCTTAAGAAAAAGCAACAACAGCTTAGAGCTGATCAAGATTTGCTAGTCGACAGATGGACTGAAGTCCTTGCAGCCGAAGAGCATAAACTCGAACGCCCCTCCAAGAGCTACCCAAAGCGCAGGTTGCTACCCTGATTAGAGGAGGAAGCACTTAAACCTACATCACCAGCACTTGATACGGCCGACCGGCCACCTCATGGCCGCGACAGAGAGGCCTTTTGGCCCTCCACTCAAGCCGCACCCCGTACCAAGGCACGGGAAAATGCGCCAGACCTGCGAGATATGCTGGAGGACAAGGCAAGGCAAACAAGATCGATCTACGGATCGTGTGGGTGCCCCATGACTCGAGACGATAACCATCATGCCGGACACAAATCCGGTAGGGCCGAACACAGTAGACAAAGCTCATTGGAGCTACATCGTGATATAGCCCAGTACAGAGGCGCCGCACACCCACTATGCTTCATAGACGAAGTAATGGATCATCAAATCCCCGAGGGTTTAAAACCCGTAAACATCGAATCATATGATGGCACAACAGATCCGGCGGTATGGATCGAGGATTATCTCCTTCATATCCACATGGCCCGCGGCGATGATCTCCACACCATCAAATACCTCCAACTCAAGCTTAAAGGACCAGCTCGGCATTGGCTTAACAGCTTGCCAGCAGGATCAATCAGTTGTTGGGAGGACCTGGAAGCCGCATTCCTTGACAATTTCCAGGGCACTTATGTGCGACCACCAGACGCCGATGACCTAAGCCACGTAATTCAACAGCCAGAGGAATCGGCCAGGCAATTCTAGACACGGTTCCTAACAAAGAAAAATCAAATAGTCGACTGTCCGGACGCAGAGGCCCTAGCAGCCTTCAAGCACAATATCCAGGATGAGTGGCTTGCCCGGCACCTTGGACAGGAAAAGCCAAAATCTATGGCAGCACTCACGACACTCATGACCCACTTTTGCGCGGGAGAAGACAGCTGGCTTGCTCGTAGCAACAATATGACCAAGAACCCTGGTAATTCGGATACCAGGTACAGTAGTGGGAGGTCACGTCACAACAAGCAAAAGCGCCGCATTAACGACGACAATGCTGAGGATACGGCAGTTAATGCCGGATTCAGAGGCTATAAATCCGGTCAGCGGAAAAAGGCATTCAACAGAAATCCTAGGGGCCCGTCCAGTTTGGACCGAATACTCGACCGCTTGTACCAGATACATGGCACCCTCGAAAAGCCGGCCAATCACACCAACAGGGATTGTTGGGTGTTCAAGTAGGCAGGCAAGTTAAATGCTGAAAATAAAGACAAGGGGCTGCATAGGGATGACGATGAAGAGCCCCGGCCGCCGAACAGCAGTGGACAGAAGGGTTTCCCCCCACAAGTGCGGACGGTGAACATGATATACGCAACCCACATCCCTAAGAGGGAGCGGAAGCACGCGTTAAGGGACATATACGCGGTAGAGCCGGTCGCCCCAAAGTTCAACCCATGGTCCTCCTGCCCGATCACCTTTGATCGAAGGGACCATCCCACTAGCACCCGTCATGGCGGATTCGCTGCATTGGTTTTAGACCCAATTATTGACGGATTTCATCTCACTAGAGTCCTTATGGACGGCGGAAGCAGCCTGAACCTGCTTTACCAGGATACAGTGCGGAAAATGGGCATAGATCCCTCGAGGATTAAGCCCACCAAAACGACCTTTAGAGGCGTAATACCAGGTGTAGAGGCCAACTGTACAGGCTCAGTCACACTTGAAGTGGTCTTCGGATCTCCGGATAATTTCCAAAGCGAGGAGTTAATCTTCGACATAGTCCCATTCCGCAGTGGCTATCACGCACTGCTCGGGTGAACCGCATTCGCCAAGTTCAATGCGGTACCGCACTATGCATACCTTAAGCTCAAGATGCCAGGCCCTCGAGGAGTAATTGCGGTCAATGGAAACACCGAACGCTCCCTCCGAACGGAGGAGCACACGGCGGCCCTTGCAGCGGAAGCACAAAGCAGCCTCTCCAGGCAATTCTCCAGTCCGGTCATTAAACGTCCAGACACCGTCAAGCGCGCCCGAAGTAACCTACAACAAGACCGCCTAGCACGTTCCGAGCAGGCGTAGCAATGCAGCCCCAACCCCAGCCCTCGCAAAAATGCAACACCAGTGCTTCGCATACATAACTACGCTCTAGAAATACCATGGGTACAGGGGGAGGGGCACCATCACGGCACGCCCGAAACACGGCTTAGACCGCACCAAGGGCTGTCGATTCTTTAATTTTCTCTTATTTTCAGGACTCCATTCTTCGGAAGGCCTGTTCGGCAGTTCAATTGCCGCACAAGCGATGCAAGAACCAGGGAAGCGGACAAGCCATGCCGCATTACGGAACTCCCAGGTGGTCTCTATCACGAGCAGTATACCTGTTTCGCATATCATTCCGCAGCCTGCCCCTGGAACGGACATGTTAAATAGTCCAACCTTTTGCTTATCGCATTATTTGTATCGTTCTGCTTTGATCGCAACCCTTTTTAATAAACAATGCATAGCTTTTGTCTATCTTTTGCATTACTCTTTTTTTACAAATATATGTTCCTTAACGACATGTTGCACCCGTACACTTTGGTACGGCAAAAATACGCCAGGGGCTTTAGTACCCCTCAATATGGTGTGAGAAGTCCGAACACTTTAACAAGTGTGGCACCCCGAACTTATAGCATTATATGCATCGGCTCCGAATCATGTCTTTGGTCAAATGTTGGGTTTGCCCGGCTCCTATGTTTTGGTGCCTTACGTTCCGCTATATCGGCTAAGGTAGCACTAGGAGAACTACTGCGATTGTGCCCCAGTTGAGCTGGGTCAAGCACCTCAGTAGAGAAAGCTAAAACTGACTGTCATGATGAAGCGAGAGATGGTCGCTGTTCGAGAGGTTTTTTCGAGTCCCTAAAGACTTATGCCGATTAGAGCGAGGAGTCAGCTCTGTCCGGCCAAGGCGTGGATAGCGCCCCGAACTCGGTCTTCCGAATACCAGGGGCTTCGCCGAAATTTAAAATTATAGAATTATATGGCTAAGTGAGAGTGTTCACGCATTATAGTCTGATTGCCTTGTTCGTTGGGCTGAGCGCCTCCCTCGAAGGACCCAA
The DNA here is from genome assembly GCF_002162155.2 of Triticum dicoccoides. NCBI lineage: Eukaryota > Viridiplantae > Streptophyta > Magnoliopsida > Poales > Poaceae > Triticum > Triticum dicoccoides. The sequence goes on along the minus strand of NC_041384.1, from coordinate 200,496,954 downwards.
ACATGGGAAAAAGAGCGCTCAGGTCTATCCCCGAGCACCCCAGCACTAGCGGCATGGGGGCAGAAGCCGACGACTCGCCATCTCTCAGAATTGATAAACAGCCGCACAGAAGGTAATATTTTAAATTCAAACAACACTTCTTAGTGCATATGAACAAGTTTTCAGCGCACAGGACAAAACGAGCAAGTTTTACTCAACAATTACATCCCTGGAACATTCATCCGCCATAAGGCAGGCACCCTTTAGAACATCCTTATAATAATTCTTGGGCTTGCGATGCTCTTTCCCCGGCAGTGGCCCGTCCTTCACAAGCTTCTCAGCATCCAGCTTGCCCCAGTGCACCTTAGCACGGGCAAGGGCCCTACAGGCACCTTCAATACAGACGGAGCACTTGATGACGTCAAGCCTTGGACAGGCCCCCACCAGCCGCCGCACCAGCCCGAAATAGCTCCCAGGCAGAGCCTCTCCAGGCCATAGCCGAACTATGAGGCCCTTCATGGCCTGTTCGGCCGCCTTGTGGAGCTCGACCAGTTGCTTCAGCTGGTCGCTCAGGGGCACGGGATGTCCGGCCTCAGCATACTGAGACCAGAACACCTTCTCTATCGAGCTGCCCTCCTCGGCTCGATAGAATGCGGCGGCATCGGACACGCTTCGGGGAAGATCTGCGAATGCTCCTGGAGAGCTCCAGATTCGGGTAAGTAACAAGTAACTCACGTTTATGTGTTTGCTTTGCATAAAGAATGCCTTACCCACCGCTATCTTTTTCACCTCATCCAACTCCAGGAGGGTCTTCTGGGATTCGGCCTTGGCAGACTTGGCATTTTCAATAGCCACCGCGAGCTTGGACGCTCGCATCCTTGAGTCAAGCTCCAAACTCTCATGTTTTTCCATGAGAGCCTAGAGCTCTTGCCGCACCTTGCCAACCTCGGCCTCATACTTATCCCGCTCGGTGCACTCCGTGGCCGCCCTCTGCTCGGCCTCGAGCAGCGCTTGCTTAAGGGCCGCCACCTCAGACGTGGCCCCTACAATAGCCACGATAATCCTGTCATTTTTTGCAATTGCACTTTTATATATATATATGTATTTAAACAAGGTATTTCTTACCTTCCTCCTCCTCGAGCTGCTTCTTGGCACGCCCGAGCTCTTGCTCGAACTGCTCGAGGTTCTGCTTTAGCGTGTCCACTTCCGCAGTCAGTACGGCGGACGACAGCAGAGAAGCCTGCATACGCATATTGACTCCTTTTTGTTAGACTCCTGCGAATTTTATTTGATCCTCTATTTGGCTTTTCTTCCCGAACGCCAAACAGAGCATCAGGGGCTACTGTCTATGCGGTAATATTATTTACACATTCTTTACTTACCTCAAAGCCTGTTAAAAGGCTAGCACAAGCTTCAGTCAGTCCGCTCTTGGCGGACTGAGCCTTCTGGACCACCGCACTCATAATGGTGCGGTGCTCCTCATCGATGGAGGCGCCTTGGAGCGCCTCCAACAGATTGTCCGGCGCCTCCGGTTGGACGGGGGTCACCGGCATGGAAGGCCTGCTCCTCTTGGAAGGAGGTTGCCCGCCGGACTCTGGAACCTTTGAAGTTTCCGGAGCGGTGTCCGGCCTAGAGCCGGACTTGGACCCTGGGGGGTTCCATCCCCTTTACTCCTGGAGTCCGGGAGGTTGCCTTGCGGCGCCTCCAGGACCACCTCCTCCTGGCTTGGAACCTGTTGGGACAACACTTCGGCGTCGTCCACAGGGCGGGGGGAGGAAGCCGTCGGAAGCGAATTCACATCCGACGAGTCCAGTGAACCGCTCGACGATGCGTCGAGCCGGTCTTTGGGTGGGCTGCATAATCATATTCGACATAAGGGAAAGCTGTGCAATAAAGGAATACTGTGAGTTACTCTGGTATCCGGATACTTACAATTTCGCCAGGGGCTTGGCCCTGTGCGGCCACTCCTCTTCGCCGTCATTGACGTCGGTGGAGTAGTCCGGAGGAAGGGTTTTTCCCTTCTTGGACCCTTCGGCCTCCCCAGTTGGGGCGGCCTTCCTTTTCTTCCCTTCCCCCGCTGGGGGGAGAGGTCTCTTCTTCCTCCTCCTCATCTTCGTGGGAGGAGTGTGTCTTGGAGCCGTCGGATGATGGATCCGACACCTCCTGGTGCCGGGCACTCTTTCGAGTCCCCGCGGCCTTCTTCTTGGCCTTCTTCTCCGGCACCACAGAGGATGCCGGAACCAGCAGCTTCGCCAAACGAGCGTCCGCTGGGCCTTCGGGCAAAGGAGCTGGACAGTTGATTTGTCCGAACGTCTCCTGCCAATCCTGTCAAAGGTAAGGGAGCTTAGATCCCGCATGGAGTCAAACTATGAAAAATTGATACCCTGTAGAAGGTAAAAATAGCTTACCGCATGAGTGTGACGCTGCCTGCTGAATCTGCGATCCTCGGTAGCGGATGTGGGGGCCTCGGCGCCTTTGAAAAGCACCTTTCATGCATCTTCATACGTCGTGTCGAAGAGCCTGCTCAGAGTTCGGTGTCATGCCGGGTCGAACTCCCACAGGTTGAAAGCCCGTTGTTGACACGGGAGGATCCGGCGGATGAGCATAACCTGGACTACGTTGACAAGCTTGAGCTGCTTGTCCACCAGGGTTTGGACGCATGTTTGAAGTCTGGTCAGCTCTCCTTTTTTACCCCATGACAGGCCTATCTCTTTCCAGGACGTGAGTCGCGTTGGGGGTCCGGATCGGAACTCGGGGGATGCGACCCACTTAGGGTCGCGCGGCTCGGTGATGTAAAACCACCCTGATTGCCATCCCTTCAGGGTCTCCACAAAGGATCCCTCGAGCCATAAGATGTTGGGCATCTTGCCCACCATGGCGCCTCCGCACTCCGCCTGGTTGCCACGCACCACCTTCGGCTTGACATTGAAAGTCTTGAGCCATAGGCCGAAATGGGGGCGGATGCGGAGGAAAGCCTCGCACACGACGATAAACGCTGAGATGTTGAGGACAAAGTTCGGGGCCAGATCGTGGAAATCCAGGCCATAGTAGAACATGAGCCCCCGGACAAATGGGTGGAGAGGGAAACCCAATCCACGGAGGAAATGGGGGAGGAACACCACCCTCTCATGGGGCCTAGGGGTAGGGATGAGCTGCCCCTCTTCGGGAAGCCGGTGCATGATGTTGTTAGACAAATATTCGGCCTTCCTTAGTCTTTTGATGTGCCCCTCCGTAACGGAGGAGGCCATCCACTTGCCTCCCGCTCCGGACATAGCTGGAGAAGGTTGAGATGGGGAGTGCGGACTTGGGCGCTGGAGCTCGAGTGCGCGAAAATGGATAGGCAAAGGAGGAAGAAGGCGTAGGTGAAAAGGTGGATCCTTATCCCCTTATATGGGTGGACGCGACTATGCGTCCCCACCAGCCTAGTAAAACTCGCTTATCTCCCAAGCGCCGTAATCAATGGCGCGGTTGGGTTACCCACGCCCGTATTGATGAGAATCCCGGAATAAGGGGACACGATCTCTGCTTTAACAAAACGTGCCAAGGAAACCGCCTCACATAACACGCTGAGATGGGACAGTAAAACGATTCGGATAAAGGCTTGGCCGTGGTGTGATGTCACACTATGGAATACGTCAGCAGATTAGATTTGTGTAAATATTATTCTCTCTATGGCAATATGTGGAAACTTATTTTGCAGAGCCGGACACTATCTTTGTGTTCAAAATCTTCTATGAAGTACTTGGAGGAGGAACCCGCCTTGCAATGCCGAAGACAATCTGCGCGCCGGACTCGTCGTCATTGAAGCCTGGTTCAAGGGCTACTGAGGGAGTCCTGAATTAGGGGGTGTCCGGATGGCCGGACTATACCTTCAGCCGGACTCCTGGACTATGAAGATACAAGATTGAAGACTTCGTCCCGTGTCCGGAAGGGACTTTCCTTGGCGTGGAAGGCAAGCTTGGCGATACGGATATGTAGATCCCCTACCATTGTAACCGACTCTATGTAACCCTAACCCTATCCGGTGTCTATATAAACCGGAGGGTTTTAGTCCGTAGGACAACACATTCACACACAAAAATCATACCATGGGCTAGCTTCTAGGGTTTAGCCTCTCCGATCTCGTGGTAGATCTACTCTTGTACTACCCATATTATCAATATTAATCAAGCAGGACGTAGGGTTTTACCTCCATCAAGAGGGCCCGAACCTAGGTAAAACTTCGTGTCCCTTGCCTCCTGTTACCATCCGGCCTAGACGCACAGTTCGGGACCCCCTACCCGAGATCCGCCGGTTTTGACACCGACAGTAATCAAATTATCACAATTTTTGGATACGATTCGGTCATGAAACAATTTGCATTGGATATTTAAATGACCATGTTCATTGCAAAGTTCACAAGGGGTGCAAAAAATATTGAATATTTCAGCACAATCATCAAGATTTTCTTGCAACAATTTAGTTTCTAAATACTTATGCCTCTTGCAATATCTATCTTCCCTATTTGGTGTATACTTGCAAAACCAATGCACTCCACAAAAATTGACATGTTTATAGGAGACAGTTTCATCATAACTAGTGCAATCATCATTGGTATCATGGATATTCAAAGAATTCATACTAACAACATTGCAATCATGCTCATCATTCAAAGATTTAGTGCCAGACATTTTATAGACTTCTTCCTCTAGCACTTGAGCACAATTTTCCTTTCCATCATACTCACGAAAGATATTAAAAAGATGAAGCGTATGAGACAAACTCAATTCCATATTTTTATAGTTTTCTTTTATAAACTAAACTAGTGATAAAACAAGAAACTAAAAGACTCGATTGCAAGATCTAAAGATATACCTTCAAGCGCTAACCTCCCCGGCAACGGCGCCAGAAAAGAGCTTGATGTCTACTACACAACCTTCTTCTTGTAGACGTTGATGGGCCTCCAAGTGCAGAGGTTTGTAGGACAGTAGCAACTTTCCCTCAAGTGGATGACCTAAGGTTTATCAATCCATAGGAGGCATAGGATGAAGATGGTCTCTCTCAAGCAACCCTGCAACCAAATAACAAAGAGTCTCTTGTGTCCCCAACACACACAATACAATGGTAAATTGTATAGGTGCACTAGTTCGGCGAAGAGATGGTGCTACAAGTGGTATATGGATGGTAGATAAAGGTTTTTGTAATCTGAAAATATAAAAACAGCAAGGTAACTAATGATAAAAGTGAGCGCAAACGGTATTGCAATGCTAGTAAACAAGGCCTAGGGTTCATACTTTCGCTAGTGTAAGTTCCCTCAACAATAATAACATAATTGGATCACATAACTATCCCTCAACATGCAACAAAGAGTCACTCCAAAGTCACTAATAGCGGAGAACGAATGAAGAGATTATGGTAGGGTACGAAACCACCTCAAAGTTATTCTTTCCAATCAATCCGTTGGGCTATTCCTATAAGTGCCACAAACAGCCCTAGAGTTCGTACTAGAATAACACCTTAAGACACAAATCAACCAAAACCCTAATGTCACCTAGATACTCCAATGTCACCTCAAGTATCCGTGGGCATGATTATATGATATGCATCACATAATCTCAGATTCATCTATTCAACCAACACATAGGACCTCAAAGAGTGCCCCAAAGTTTCTACCGAAGAATCACGACGAAAACGTGTGCCAACCCCTATGCATAGGTTCATGGGCGGAACCCGCAAGTTGATCACCAAAACATACATCAAGTGAATCACGTGATATCCCATTGTCACCACAGATACGCACGGCAAGACATACATCAAGTGTTCTCAAATCTTTAAAGACTCAATCCGATAAGATAACTTCAAAAGGGGAAACCCAATCCATTACAAGAGAGTAGAGGGGGGAGAAAACATCATAGGATCCAACTATAATAGCAAAGATCGCGATACACCAAGATTGTATCACCTCAAGAACACGAGAGAGAGAGAGAGAGAGAGAGAGAGAGAGAGAGAGAGAGATCAAACACATAGCTACTGGTACATACCATCGGCCCCAAGGGAGAACTACTCCCTCCTTGTCATTGAGAGCACCGGGATGATGAAGATGGCCACCGGAGAGGGATTGCCCCCTCCGGCAGGGTGCTGGAACGGGTCTAGATTGGCTTTCGGTGGGTACGGAGGCTTCTGTCGGTGGAACTCCCGATCTATTGTGCTCTTCGATAGTTTTAGGGTACGTGGGTATATATGGGTGAAAGAGATACGTCAGGGGAGCCACGAGGGGCCCACGAGGGTGGAGGGCGCGCCCTAGGGGGGTGGCCGCCCCCCCCTACCTCGTGGCTCCCTCGTTCCTTTTCTGACGTGCACTCCAAGTTTTTCCGGTAGCTTTCCTTCCAAAAATAACTTCTCCAGTTGGTTTCATTCCGTTTCGACTCCGTTTGATATTCCTTTTCTTCGAAACACTGAAATAGGCAAAAAAACAGCAATTCTAGGTTGGGCCTCCGGTTAATAGGTTAGTCCCAAAAATAATATAAAAGTGGATAATAAAGCACTATATTGTCCAAAACAGTAGATAATATAGCATGGAGCAATCAAAAATTATAGATACGTTGGAGACGTATCATTAACGTTCGTTGACGATATAGTATTATATGAGTTATGTGATTTGGTGACCGAATATTTTTCGGAGTCCCAGATAAGATCACGGACATGACGAGGAACTCCGGAATGGTCCAGAGGTAAAGATTGATATATGGTATGATATGCAGTTGAAGATACGCAGTTGCAGTCGGGGTCAACACTTGCAATTGCATGCCTACTGGAAGACATGCAACTGCCCTCGTCCCCTCGATGAAACACCCTTGTTTCATAATCACGTTGAATATATGCAGTTTTGCAGTCAGTGGCAACACTTGCAGTTGCGTTTTTAGTGTCAAACATGGAACTGCCCCTCCCCGACCAAACACCACTAAGTTGGAGTCGCAGTGAACACAAGTAGTTGCAGTCGAGGGCGGCACTTGCAGGTGCGTGTCTAGTAGCTTAGATGTTTCGAAGACGAAAGATAAAAATAGATCGAATTATAAATACAAGTAAGAAACAAGCAAATCAAACAATGTAAAAAGTAAATGCACAAAAAAAGAAGACAAAAGAAATAATAAAGATGGGAAAAGCTAGATAAGTACACGTGTATACAAGCATAGTGAAGCTTGTTTCTGTACACATAAGTCTAAAAAAAAACTAATACAAAATATTTACGTGAAATACCTATAAGAAATTAAAAAACAGGAAAGAAAAATTGGAAAGGACCACAAGATGTAGCCCACAGGCCACGTAGCGGAGGGCACTCAGGCGCTGCCAGCCTCTCAAATTGAGAAAGCCCAATATGTTTTGAACAATGAAAATACATTATGTTAATCATAGTAAAGATATCATAGCCGGTATCATGCATTCGGAAATAGCAAACATGATAATGTGATAGAGAATTAAAAAAGAGAGAGAGGTTGAAGTAACATATGTAGATAATGTATATAATAAATGATATACTATTTTGTATCAAGCATGGCTATAAATAAAGTCATCTATGATATTATACACTATAAAGATAGTATTATACACTAGTATCATATGCAAATACACTATAAAGATAGTATTATACACTAGTATCATATGCATAATACTAGTGTATGATATTCTCACTGTTAATAGCCTCAGCGACAAACACAGATCAATCAAATCTTATGGTTAATCTCGTGTCTACACGTCGGCTGAAGCACATGCGGAGACATGCTAGCACGCATGCTCACTATCTCTTTTTCCTTTTTCCTTTTTTCTTTGCTTTTTCTTCCTTCTGCCTCCTCGGAACCATCCCGTCTCCTGCAGTATATGCTCATTGATGTCGGTGGCACGATCCCCTGCCGCTCCTTTTCTCATCCCCCATCAGCCCCGACAAACAGAACTCGTCAGCCCATTTTCCTTCCTGCTCCCCAATGCCAGAGAGACAAGAGACGGACCACGGGACGGCGGGGACGGAGGAGTAAGCATCCCTGGAGCTGCAACCAGTGGACGGAAAAGCTACATCTGGCTACGCAGGAGCTACAACCGGCAGATGAAGGAGCTGCAAACGGCAGGGCGATGGGGTGGGTGAACCATGACCGGCAAGTGAGGTTGCTGCACGAGGCCTTGCTGACGACGGAGTCGCGAATGCTACAATGCGTGCATACCGAAGCTACAACCGGCAAGGTGTGTCGACAAATGCTACAATCGTTCACCAAAAAAGCTACAACCACGGCCATTAGAGTTGCAACCCGGGTTCGCCGGAGTTTTAGCAGAGCGATGGTGTGCTACAACCGTTACAATGAGTTCGTGGAGATGCTACAACCATGTACACCCGAGCTGCAAACCGGTGTGGCGTCTGTCAACTATGCTACAACCGTTTCACGCTGATGATGCGGACCCGATGGCGGCTACAATGTGTCTTTTGGTACAACCGGCATTTGTGCAAGCTACGATCGGCGTCGGTAGAAGCTACAAGTGGCCATGGCGAGCTGCGACCGGCAGTCACAGTCGCTACAACCGGCTACGATGGAGCAACAACGACAATGCTTCGACCTGCGAGTTTATTTGCTGAAAGCAGCGGCACGTTTTGTTGCATAGGGGGCAGAACCACATGGGGCACTAACGCGGCAACCGCTGACCTGCTCCAACGAGCAGCGACGGCGAGCCAGCGCGCTGAGCTGCAAGCAGGAGGCCAGGGGGGAAGGGCGACAAGGCACTACAAGACATTTTGCATCGGGAGGAAGAAGGAACATGTACGAAAGGCTCGATCGGCCGGCTACAACAGGAAGGATTGAAAGGCTTAGGGCCGATTGGCCCAAACTTTGGGCGGGCGCGCCGGTGCCGAGTACTGGCCTAATTTAAAGCCGGACGCCTCTTAAAAAAACATCTAACGGCACCAAGTATATATATAGCTCCTATTGGTCATAAATGGTTGAGACAAAAGATGCATCTCCTAGGGAAGACCAGAATATGTGGGAAGAATAGAGTGCGGCGTGAGAGCGGTCACCGCCGGGGCGCCATGTTCCTCCATGCTATACACATGCTCCACATCCTCGGTTGCAGCAATCATCACATTCGTTCCCCCAGCCTCCGGGTCCGGCCGGTAAAACATCACCACGTCGGTGGAGAGCGTCACGGACTCAGGTAACGCTTGTTCGTGTATAATCGGGGGGTTTACAGCCCAAGTCCCATCCAGCGCCGCCGCCGTCAGCCTGACCCACATCTCCGACCGCGGCCATGGTAACGGCAAGACGTTTTTAGGGCCTTGGTCGTCAGGCTCGGGCAGCGACCAGAACAGCGCGCGGTAAGGACCGCCGTCGTAAAAGGACGGCGTTCCCGCCTCCGGATGTCCGCAGATGAAGGGGAGCTGTTGGTCGGCGTCAACAGTGGCGCCGTGCTCGGAGCCACTTTGCGAGGACGGCCGGATGTGCACTATGAGCTTGTCGCCGACGCATTCCGGCACAAAGACGTGGCCTTCGGGCACCGGGATGAACCTCCATGGCTTGTGTGGTTCCGCTGCTTCGTCTTGCTGATCAGGTATCGGTGCATCCTCCGGCTCCGGGTCATCACAGATGCTGGGAAACTCCTGATCCTGCCATGAGGTGATCACGATTCACGAGCGAAGTAAAGTCAACGTAAGTACAACCAAGTAACGGTAGAAGTAGTATGCGTGCTAAAGTCATCGTGTACACTGACTTTCTGATGTCTTCCATTGTCTGTAAAAATTAGAGGGAACAGCGTGGTATCCTTACCATGGTTTCACCTGGCTGGAGATCATCTTCCACTGCGACAGTGAATTCAGAGTTTGGCGTGCTGTCGGCTTTGGTGACTTTTTCGGTCATCAGCTTTATGTCATCGGAAGTATTGGACAACATACTTGCTATGCTGTTCATCATCTCGATGTTGTGCTTTTCTTGGTTCTCTAAATACAGGCGACCGATCGCAAATTTAGTACAGTACTATCAAAGATGGCCATCTTCAGAAAAGAGCTATTGCACCTTGCTGCGTTAATTGTCTACGTTGACGTAATATGCAATAATTTGGATATACAGTTGATGGATTTAACGTACAGTAGTATACAAGAATAATGATTAATTTCTGGCTCGACACTTACGGATAATTTGCTCCATGCGCGTTAGCTTGGCCTCCGTCGCGTGGAGGTGCATCGCGAGGTCCCTGCTAGTGGTGAAGGACGAGAGGAGGACCGCCGCGTGAAGGCACAACGCGACGGCGAGCGCCACATGTTTGGCTCTCCGGCCAATGGGGACGACGAGAAGATGGCGCCAGCGGGCGTCGGCGGCACCCACCAATCGATGTCCAGCCAGCAGGTAGGCCACGACGGTGGCGAGGCAGGCGGCGAGCAGCCCGGCGTTGTCCATGAGCGCTAGCTTGTACAATCAGCCCGATGCGTAGAGACGATCAATGTCAGGATCCGCGCGCGGCTCCCGGGCTGCTTTTACCGGCTGGATTCTTTAGTTGCCGGATGAATTACGATCGAACTCCTCCTATTCACCCGACCGACTAAATTATGATCTGCCACGACAACGACTGATTGATGATAGTTGGACTCTTTTTCTTTGGCTGGAGACAGAGGAAAGGGAAACTCTTCTGTTCACCCGACCGATCTTTGCCTTCTGCAACGGCGTGTTTTTGCAACGAGACTCTTGTTACAAAAAGGCTCTTGTTACAACAGGTTAAAAGAAAAAAAATAGTTTTAAAAAATTTCACAACATGGCTTTTGTTACAAAAAAAATTCTGCAACTAGACCTTGTTGCAGAAAATACTACAGCAACACATTTGTTGCAAAGATGACGAATCACACAGCCATCCGCAGTTTCATCATCCAATGGTTAGTGAGGCGGCCGATCTTTTAACTTTGTTCACCAACGGACGCGTAACATCGCCCACGAAAACCCTATCTAGAGATGGAGGAAAACCCTACCTTTCCACGACAAGGATTGATTGATAGTTGGACTCTTTTTTAAATTTTTGAACATTTGTTAAAATTGTGATTTTTTTAGAAATTCTAAAAGAAAATCAAATTCGTGAACATTTTTTTCAAATCTGTGAACAATTCAAATCATGAACTTCTTCAAATTCATGAACCTCTTTAAATCCATGAACACTTTTTCAAATTCACGATTTTTTTTCAAATTAATGAACTGGTTTAAATCCACAAACATTTTCTATCTATAAAAATCGGAAGTCAGTTTCGTTCATGAACCAATAGTTGTTCGTTTTTAATAAATCTAAAAAATAGGTGTTCGTCTTGTAGCCGACAAGGGCGACCGAGCGCGAAGACCGAGAACGAGCTATTGGGTCACGGCCCGTCTACCGTCCGCGGGAGTGCCAACGGGGATTCAGAAGCACGCAAGGTATCTTCAGGAGCTCCTATAAGCCGCACTTTGCGGCAAATGGGCGCTCCTTCGCATAGGATACACACTGACTAGGCCGATCCATTGCGGGTGCATGCAGTGAGCGGGCGCGATGGGAAGCTCCCGTTGGTACTGTAGCACAACAGCAAAAAAACACGAAAAAGCAGCGCTGTAGAGGACCTCTCATTAATCAAGTGTTGTTGATAGAAAGGGAGCTATGATTGTAAGTGACTTATTCGCGACGCTAATTTCTAAGAACTAACCACAGTGCCAGAACCAAAGACTTTTTGATTTTATTCGAACAATTCTTGGAAAATGTAAGCAATATTTAAAAAACTAAGTAATGTTTCAAATCCTGAACATTTTTTGAACAACGCTGTTTTTTTAATTCCCTTTTTCAAAAAAGGAACATTTTCAAATTGTTAACAATTTTTGGAATCCCGAACATTCTTTTCCAATTGTGACCAATTTTTTTTAAACGCAAACTTTTCTTAATAAACGTGCACAATTTTTTTAAAGCGATTATTTTTAAAAATTTTGAACAATTTCAAAATTCTGAACAAATTTGCAAACCCCTGAACTAATTTTCAAGCCTGAATATTTTTAAAATTCTCAAAAAAAATTGGTTACATGAACAAATATTTAAAAATAGGAACATTTTTTGGAATTCAAAACAAATTGAACATTTTTGGAAAACTCCCAAACATATTTTGAATTTGTGAACATATTTCGAAAAAGGGAATCTTTTTGAAAATATGAATTTTTTAAAAAAATCTTCAAAATTTGTTTCTAATTTTTGAACCTAATTTGGAAAAGGAACATTTTCAAAATTCCAAAATCAAACTTTTTCTAAAATAAAAATAAAAATAAATTTGAAGAAGAAAAAGAAAAGAATAGAAAACAAAACAGAAAAAGGAAAATAAACTTGAAAAGGAAGAAATTAGAAAAGAAACAACAAAAAGTCTGTAAAGCCGAAAAACCAATAAAACTGGTTTGGGAAGGTGCTGAGAACTATGATCTTGTAGCACGGTAATCCTGCTGGAAGTGGGCCGACCTATGTTGTTCCCTTGCACCTGTTCCCTGTGCATTTCAATTGACAGTTTGTCGCAGTAAGCGTCAAATAGGATATTCCGAGATCTCCTATATGGCTTAAGGCGCTAGTTGCAGTTCATTCTGCAAACCAGCGCGCACTCTGCCTCAGCTCTGGGCCCACCCATTTTACAGTTTGCTTTTCCGTTTTGTAACACTCAAAAAAGGTGTGGTAGTGGGGGCTTCAGGGATCGAACCCACACCTGTTCCTTGTGCGTTTCAATGATAGTTTGTCGCAGTAAGCGTCAAATAGAATATTCCAATATCTTCTATTGCAGTTCATTCTGCAAACTGGCGCATGCTACACCTCAGCTCTGGGCCGGCCCATTTTACTTTTTCTGTTTTGTAAAACTGAAAAAAGGTGTGGCAGTGGGGGCATTTCCTATTTAGCGCTGCAGGCGCCGGTTATAGCTGTTTCCGCAAACCGGCGCCTGCAGCCACGGTAACTGGGCCTGGCCCATCTTTTTCCTTTCCTTCCTGTCGTGAGGACAAAAAATGCACACTTTGGACGGGAATCGATCCTGCGACCTGACGGTCGTTAGCCTCATGCACTAACCACCGCACTAACTCGTATTAGTTACCCAAACTACTGCTTCTTCACCTTTTCTTCTTACAACGATTCCTTTTTCCTATTCTTTTTCCTTTTTATTCGAAATGGTTTTGTTATGTTTTTTTTATTTTTATTTTTTCTTCTTTTCGGAACGGTTTTATATTTATTTTGCTAATTTGAAAGAACTATTTTAAAAAAAATCGGTGAACTTTCTTTCACAATCGATGAACTCTTTTTCAAGATCGATGAACTTTTTTTCTAAATTGATGAACTTTTTTTCTAAATTAATGAACTCTTTTTTCAAAATTGATGCACTCTTTTTCAAAATCGATGAACTGTTTTTCAAAATCAATGAACGTTCTTTTAAATTCGGTGAACTTATTTCAAAATTGATGAACTCTTTTTCAAAACCAATGAAATCTTTTCACAATCCGTGAACTTTTTTTCAAAATGGATGAACTCTTTTTCAAAATTGATGAACTGTTTTTCAAAATCGATGAACTTTTTTCAAAATGGATGAGCTTTTTTAAAATTCGGTGAACTTATTTCAAAATCGATGAACTCTTTCCCAATTTGATGAACTTTTTTCAAATTTGATGATCTGAAAAAATGAATGAAGGTCTCCAAATCTGTAAACTTTTTTGAAATCTCGATTTTTTTTCTTTTTTTATGATATTTTTCATTTTTCGTTTTCATCTTTTTTCTAAAGTCAACGGTTGACCAGTCAGTCAACTGGTCAACCGTGACCGTACGAACAGCCCTCGAGGCTCTCGATCCAGCGAGCAACCAGGCGAGGCAAGTTTAGCCGTGGTCGCCACATGGGCCGGCCCACGATTTGGCGGCTGTGAGCGCCAGCTCCCTTAGCTGGCGCCTAAAGCGCCACCTAGGAGCTCCCGGCAGTGGGGGTGTCACCGCGTCAGGGATGAAACCCACAACCTCCTCGCTGCAAGTTATTTGCGCTAACCACTACACCATCACGGCGCTTGGGTATAGCGACTTCCTTTATTATATTTCTATACATATAGGAAATGTCCTATGTGTTCCTTTTTTTTCTTTTCATTTTTGGTTCCTGTTTATTTTCTTAAATTCATGAACTTTTCTAAAATAAAAGTTTTTTTAAAATAGTTGATGAACTTTTTCAATTTCGATGAACCTTTTTCAAGTTCGATGAGTTTTTTTTCAAAAACATCAAACGGCACCAAGTATATATATATAGCTCCTATTGATCATAAATGGTTGAGACAAAAGATGCATCTCCTAGGGAAGACCAGAATACGTGGGAAGAATAGAGTGCGGCGTGAGAGCGGTCACCGCCGGGGTACCATGTTCCTCCATGCTATACACATGCTCCACATCCTCGGTTGCAGCAATCATCACATTCGTTCCCCCAGCCTCCGGGTCCGGCCGGTAGAACATCACCACGTCGGTGGAGAGCGTCACGGACTCAGGTAACGCATGTTCGTGTATAATCGGGGGGTTTACGGCCCAAGTCCCATCCAGCGCCGCCGCCGTCAGCCTGCCCCACATCTCCAACCGCGACCATGGTAACGGCAAGACGTTTTTTGGGCCTTGGTCGTCAAGCTCGGGCAGCGACCAGAACAGCGCGCGGTAAGGACCGCCGTCGTAAAAGGACGGCGTTCCCGCCTCCGGATGTCCGCAGGTGAAGGGGAGCTGTTGGTCGGCGTCAACGGTGGCGCTGTGCTCGGAGCCACTTTGCGAGGACGGCCGGATGTGCACTATGAGCTCATCGCCGACGCATTCCGGCACAAAGACGTGGCCTTCGGGCACCGGGATGAACCTCCATGGCTTGTGTGGTTCCGCTGATTCGTCTCGCTGATCAGGTATCGGTGCATCCTCCGGCTCCGGGTCATCACAAATGCTGGGAAACTCGTGATCCTGCCATGAGGTGATCACGATTCACGAGCGAAGCAAACTCAAAGTAAGTGTACAACCAAGCAACGGTGGAAGCAGTATGCGTGCTGTGCTAAAGTCATCACGTACACTGACTTTCTGATGTCTTCCTTTGTCTGTAAAAAACTAAAAATTAGAGGGAACAGCGTGGTATCCTTACCATGGTTACACCTTGCGATGGCTGGAGATCATCTTCCGCTGCGATGTTGAATTCAGAATTTGGCGTGCCGTCGGCTTTGGTGACTTTGTTGGTCATCAGCTTTATTTCATCGGAAGTAGGTGGCGTTTGGTTCAAAGGATAACCATCCAGGGAATAGGGATAGCCAGTTTTAGAGGGGATACCACTCGTTTGGTTTGTGAGCGAAGATGGCTGAGGATAACCAGATACTTGGGAATATTCCATCAAAAGCTGGCTGAGGGGAGCCGCGAAATTATGGCGGATGGTGGCAACCACCCACGCGCGATGCCCTGGAGATATCATTCTTCAGACTAGTATTTTTGCATCTAGCTGTGACATGACATGGCAAGATCGACTTCGAATTGGCCATTAGATACATCTTCTAATCTGCTGATGTATAGCTTGTATTTTTTTGTCAGATTGGAGTGTACGCATTTGGTTGTACAGATGGATATGTTTGGACCATGAAGTTACAAATCCAATGCATTTTTTCTATAGTGTCGTTGACCATTCAAATATATATATATATGTTTTAATTCTAAAAAAATTGATATATATGTTTTGTATAATTAGTTTATATTTACAAAAAAGAACTCAAATTATAAGATATCCATCTTCCATCCTTCTTACCAAACATAAAATTGGTTACCCTTAACCACCTCTCAATTTGCAACCAAACACGAGAATAAGGATATCCCCAACCACGTGGTTAGGTATATCCTTAGCCAGCTAACCTTGCCCACGAACCAAACGCCCCCGTATTGGACAACATACTTGCTATGTTGTTCATCATCTCGATGTGGTGTTTTTCTTGGTTCTCTAAATACAGGCAACCGATCACAAATTTAGTAAGATGGCGATCTTCAAAAAACAGCTATTGCACCTTGCTGCGTTAATTAATTGTATATATGTTGGCGTAATATGCAATAATTTGGATATACAATTGATGGATTTAACGTAGAATAATGATTAATTTCTGGCTCGACGCTTACGGATAATTTGCTCCATGCGCGCGAGCTTCGCCTCCGTGTTGTGGAGGTGCACCGCGAGGTCCCTGCTGGTGGTGAAGGACGAGAGAAGGACCGCCGCGTGAAGGCACAACGCGACGGCGAGCGCCACGTGTTTGGCTCTTCGGCCAATGGTAACGATGAGAAGGTGGCGCCAGCGGGCGTCGGAGGCACCCACCAATCGATGTCCAGCGAGCAGGTTGGCCACGACGGTGGCGAGTAGACCTGGCCATCCTCCGGGCCGGGCCAGGCTTCGGGCCGGGCCTGACCAAGCCCAAGGTAGAAAACTCAGGCCCGAGCCCAGCCCGGCCGTCGGGCCTAGTTTTCAGGCCCGAGCCCGACCCATCACAGCAAAAAACACGTCGGGCCTCGGGCCTCAGGCCAGGCCTCTTCAGTAAATGGCATAAACAGCAGGCCCAGGCCCGGCCCGACCTAGTCCTCGGGCTCAAAACCTAGGCCCAGGCCCGGCCCGGGAGCAGGGTTGGGCCAGGCTTTTTCGGGCCGGGCTGTTCGGGCCGGGCGGCCCATGGCCAGGACTAGTGGCGAGGCAGGCGGCGAGCAGCCCGGCGTTGTCCATGAGCGCGCTTGTACGATCAGCCCGATGCGTAGAGACGACCGATGTCAGGCTCCTGGGCTGCTTTTACCGGCTGGTTTCTTTACTTGCCGGATGAATTACGATCGAACTCCTCCTATTCGTCCGACCGGCTAAATTATGATCTGCCACAACAACGACTCTTTTTCTTTTAACTGGAGACTCATGGCTCAAGACTCTCAACAGGTCCACATCCTCTATTTGAACACGGCGTCGGCTGTGTCACCACTTATCCTTCTTCCCCTCTCATAGATGGTATGGTCTCCACCTGATCACAACAAATTGAAGTGTGCCCAATCCTACGGTGATGCGCCGGCCATGTCATCGCACACTTGTCATTGTGCACGTACAAGGAAATGTTTAAAACTTTAAAAACTAATGTCGCCAGATATGTTTATCCCTTGATCTGGTCAATATGGCTTCCCTCATACTTCTACTCGCTTTTTCACAACCCCCGTGTTTTCTTACAGATTAAACACTTCTTGTTGCCAAGAATCAGGAATTGGCTGGGTCGAGGACCTGGGTCACGGTACATCATCGGAGATGGAATGCTTATCGAGGACTGGATGAGAGGGGAGGGTGTACAGGGCAGACCGGATATGGCAAGATGTGATGACAATATTCCTCCTTCCCTTTGTAGGAGAGGATTTTTATTACCACGTTGACGGCAGCACATAGAGCAACGGTTGAGGAAGGAGAGGTGGCTCTCCGAACGGCATTGTGGAGTTCACTTAGTACAACCTAAATGACAACTACAATGATATAGGTGGGATGTGGGTGAAGGTTGTCCATAACACACGAAAACAAAGCTTCCTTATTGCATCTTAGATTATTAGCACCCAAAAGGATGTAAATCGTAAAACCATTATTAGGATTAATCATAAAAGTCAAGGATGATCATCCATAGTGAAGAACCGGTACCTGTTCGGCAATAAGTTGACGTCTTTGCAGGCCATCCCTACGAAGAGATCACTTGTTTCTCCTAACCTTATTCTTACCAGGTGGTGAATTTGCAAAATGGAAAGAGCCTTCTCCGCGCCGGTATCCACCCAAAAACTGTACTCCTACATGTACGCTGGAATAGCAAAACAATAATGTAAAACAAAGCCCGGTATGGAGTATAGCATATATAGATACCCAGGACATATTAGGAGGGAGATAGTTCCATCATGGAGTAAAACGTACATGCCCAGGATGTTGGAATTGATCTCGGTCAAAACAAACCGAGAGAAAAAGGGGGGAGCTCAACTCCCACGTACGTGCCCTGATCGGGGGCACCAAACCAACTGTTTTGGTCTCGGTCCCGCCTCCCTAGCACCTAAAAAATAAATAAGGAAAAAGGACCCCTCCCGTGTGATCTAACGATCTGCACGGTAAGGCCAGGTCTCTCGCTAACTACTGATCCTGATGAGGTGCTAACGGAGACGAAGACCGTCTACCACCGCCGGCCACCTCCAGGGCAGTGCCGGCGGCACCCTGCACGTCCATCTCCCTGCTGCTGCTTCTTCCCCAATAAGCTCCACACTGCAGGAGGCTCACGGGGGAGCCCCCTCAGTGCTGGCGGCGCTGCTGCTCATCACGTAATCCTGGTGCTGTCCTTCCCCGGCCATGGAGGACCCAAGGTGCAGCCATGGACTACTGGTAGTTTTACAATGATTCTGGTTAGTACCTAATCTTCCGCATATGTATTTTGGTGTTCTAATCATGAGATTAAGATCATATCATGTTAATCCTAAAGAGTTACTCTAACATTGGTATCTAGAGCAAGGTTAATCTCGGTTAGAACCCCAATTAGACCCTGTTTTACTGTTAGTCACTGATGTCAGGGTCTAATTGCTCATGGTTTGGTACTAATTATTCATCTTTAAGATCTGAAGTTGTTACGTTAAGGTGACGATTATGTTGTTATGTGATAATAGTCACGACCTAGTAATTAACTGATTCTGGTCTGAAGTTAAGATCTGATTTCGGTCGTATGCCAAGACTCAAAGTTCATGTGGTAAAAGTTTTAGTAGATATGGGCTTTTCAATTCTTAATGTTTATAGCTCAAGATCTATTCAAGGTCTGTTAGCTATTAATCACGTGAGTTTTGGATCGGAAAGGAATTAGGAGGGGAATATGTATGTTTCAAGAAACTCCAAAGGAAAAGAAAAATCCGCAAAATGCTTGAGGTCAGGGCCTCACCTAATGGCCGCGTCGTCGCCCTCCTACCCTCCGGGGTTCGCACGGCCTTGCCGTGCGAAGGCGCCGAAGCAGCACCGCCGTTGACTCCCGTCGGAGATGATGCGCGGGAAGATGTGCGCCGTCGTGCCGCCCTTAAGGACAAAGACGCCGCTCGGTCTCCATGCCCCGCGCGTCTCCGTCGCCTCCCCTCTCGCCGTCGCACCGCTGCCTGATGCCACGCGCGCAGCACGGGTAGCCACGCTCGACGGAGTAGCGCGCGGGATCTCTCCGCTGCACGCTACTCCGGCGAGCGGAGCCGCCGAGCCGCCATGGATGCCGGCGAAATGGGCGCTGAGCCGCCGCCTGGCAGAGCGCTCGCCGCTTCGCTCTCTCTCTCGAACGTGCGAGAATAGCGGCGAATGCGGGAGAACGTGGGGAAAATGTGCTAGGGTTTGGCCAAATCCGTTTTCAACCGTCTGATCGGATCGGACGCCTCAATTTCGTGAGGAATGATTAACGGGCATGCGGCCGCCCTGTGCACAAATTGTGGCAGAAGGCCTCAGCCCAGGTTGTCTCGGTCTGCATCCATTCCCACTCTATGGACCGCTCGGGCGGCTTTTCCTAATGCGCTCAAGCAGCTTTTTGGGGCAAAATATGATACAGTACTTCTGAATTTTCAATGCAACTCTGTGCTTTTAAGTATTTTGGTAATGTTTAATGCACTGTTTAATTTAGAAAAAAATGTGCACCAATTTTTTTTGCAAAATAATGTTAATGATTGTATTTGTGTTTTGTGTGTGTGTGTGTGTGTGTGTGTGTGTGTGTGTGTGTGTGGTGCATTTTATATGATGTTATCCATATAATAATGCCCATGCACTATTAACAAGTTTGAAATTGCCTAAAGTTATGTTGAAACCATGTTTTAAATTCCTCAATAGAATGGAACCAACAAGATAATTTAATTTGGAAAATCTAATATGATATTGATGTATGATGTCATTTTTAGTGACATATTTTATGATGATTACCTTTCAAGAATTATTGAAATGATTAAATGTTGAGCATTTTTCAGTCACTCGTTTAATTTTCTAAAAAAAAATATTTGAGTGAAGTTTATGTTGTCATTCCTATGGAATTTCTTAATGATGTGATCATTATTAATGGGCTAAGGCCACCTCAAAGATAATGTTGATGGTCGCATCGCACCACACTATGCGCAATAATCATTTTGGACCATTATGTCTATTGTACAAAGCTAAAATTTTATCTGACTGCATTATATGTCATTTAATTAAGATATGCACAATTTCTAAAAAAAATTAAGATATGCACTACTGAAATGTGCATAATGACCCAAAATGGTGTGATGAAATTATGACCAATTGCCTTAATATAGGAATTTTACCAAAAGAATTGTTCTAAAGTACATGTTGTCACCAAATATTGTTATTTGGTGAATCCTTATGTGGTTTTATTGCCAAATTTAATATTTTGGAAATGATTTCCGAAAAATAGTATTAATGGCATATTCACAATGAATGTCAATTTTAATGTTTATTCAGTTGAATTAACATTTATATTTTTATGTTAATTCCAATGTCATTGAGAATTTTAATGGTAATTTTGACACTTATATCAGTGTTATTATACGGTGTCAGCTTTAGTGTCAAAAGGATTATGTATGATGGCAAACATGGTTTTATGTTGTTGCTTCATGTTAATGCTAGCTATTAATTTGGCCAGAGTTCGTACTCATCATTATGTGATTTTATGTCTCTCTAATCAAAATGGAACCAACGAGAAGTTTTGATTAGAGATTAAAAAAGGGGGGGTTATAATGGCATGTGATGATATTCTGACCAACATTGATTATTTTCATGTGTCCTTTATGAATAAAGGAGGTTCTTTTTTCGTTTTCTGCCAAACAGTAATACGGTTTAAAATATGATGATATTTTGGCATAAACAAACCTTATGGAAGTAACTTTCCCATGTGGAGAGTGGAGATCATTGTCTCATGTAACAAATCTCCCAACTTTCTGCCATTACGGTTGTAGGATTTTAATCATGATGTTAAGGTAGACATTGGGAGAGGTCTCGAGATGCATGTGCCGACATGCACATTACTAATGCAATGGAGTTTAAAGTCAAAACTATTGGATTTATTCCACTAGAATTTGGAGGTGCTTAATTCTCCATCTTATTGATGATTGTTCATGCTCCTGGTTATTGGAGAAATTTATTATTTTTTGTTCTCGGGCAGATGACATGATTTTGTATGTTATTAAGTCAACTCCAATTATGTAATGTTAGTCCTGCCCTAGGGTGAGACAAGTTATGTTTTCACTGAATGGGTCTTTTGTCAATATTATATGCTATGCTACAATTTAAGATACAGGAGAAGTATAATTAATGAGACCTCATCAAAATTGTGGTTTTAGACCACATTTCGAGGGGGGGAATGGAAGTCTCATTTAATATGAGATATCACATTCAATTCTCGTATTTAGACCATAGCATGTACAACTAAGCAAAATATGTATCTCAATTCTCCAATTAAGATGGAACCAACAAGAAATCTTAGTTGGAGAATGAATGAAAAGCACATTCTAAGGTTCTCTAATTAAGATGCAACAAGTCTTATTTAGAAGAATGAATAAAAAATAGAAGAATGAATGAAAAATGACTCCTCTGTCATGTTAGTGTGTACTTAGTCCCTTGTGAGCATTATGAAGCACACATGAATGCTAAAGTGTCAATCTTGCTAGCCTAATGACCATAATGATGTAACATGTTGATTATATATTGACCAACGTCGTTTATAATCATATGTCACACTTCACTCAAGTGGCAAGTTTGTCAGTATCATGTGGCTTGTGGTTATATTTCTGACTAACGTCGTTTGTAATCATTTGTCATTTTGCATTAAGTTCTTTTCTATGTTCAGCTCAATGGTATTGTGGTTTAGAACTGAAACGAGTATTATCAAGATTTTGGACATGTTTTACATCCTTTAAATAAAATGATCGTCGGGAAACCTGGAGCATATGAACATGAATCTTAAGGATAACTATGTTAGATCTTTGTTCATATGCATCAGGTAAGTTGACAAAAAATGCCTTGCAACAGTTAATGTTGAGACTTAACATTTTCCCTGTGATTGATAATGTGTGTGAATGATCATCTTAGAAGCTTGTGTGATAATGAGCTCTAATGATGTATGGAGCTCAATAGAGTTTCCTAAGTGGGTTGTTATGATGCTTGTGTTATTATTATAGCATGCTCTTGTGTTGATTGAGTTAATAATGTATGTATAACTCAACCGTCAGGTTTTGTCAAATAGATGAAGTTAACATAAGGTATGTTGCCTCAAGAAATTCAATTATGAAATAAGGCGAGCGTTGGGACAAGGGGGAGTAAGTTCACTAAATGTGAAGATGGAATATTTTTTGGCGAGCCAAGAATTTGTATCTTCCATTGACATAAAGGATCTTGGTGATGCCTTATACTTTATTTGTATCGAGGTTCATCAAGATATAGGTCCAAAAGGAGTATAAGTTCTCTTATGACGACATACGTCAATAGAGTACGAAAGAAAATATTATGTGGCAGTACTCTATCTCACCTGCTACTCAAGTTAAGGGCAATAAAAGTGGACATCTCAGTGTCCAAGGAACATTTATGAACTGATCAGATAATGTTAGTTCCTTATGCTTCGGTTGTCAGAAGCAATATATGTATTCAAGTATGAAGGCGCGCCCTCTTATTTATGATCGGGTAACTTGGCAAATTGTGTTTAATCTAGAATTGGACCGCTGGAAATTTGTTATCAAGCTTTGCAGTATATACAAGGCGATGACTATTACATGCTCACTTATAATGAGTTTGATAACCTCATACATGTGGGTTAGTCAGACTGTGACGCCCCCGATTCAATCGTACACTAATCATACACGCAAACGTGTACGATCAAGATCAGGGACTCACGAGAATATATCACAACACAACTCTACAAATAAAATAAGTCATACAAGCATCATATTATAAGCCAGGGGCCACGAGGGCTCGAATACAAGAGCTCGATCATAGACGAGTCAGCGGAAGCAAAAATATCTGAGTACAGACATAAGTTAAACAAGTTTGCCTTAAGAAGGCTAGCACAAACTGGGATATAGATCGAAAGAGGCGCAGGCCTCCTGCCTGGGATCCTCCTAAACTACTCCTGGTCGTCGACAGCGGCCTGCACGTAGTAGTAGGCACCTCTCGAGTAGTAGCAGTCGTCGTCAACGGTGGCGTCTGGATCCTGGGCTCCAACATCTGGTTGCGATAACCAGGTACAAGGGAAAGGAGGAAAAGAAGGAGAAAGCAACTGTGAGTACTCATCCAAAGTACTCGCAAGCAAGGAACTACACTACATATGCATGGGTATATGTGTAAAGGGCCATATCAGTGGACTGAACTGCAGAATGCTAGAATAAGAGGGGGATAGCTAATCCTTTCGAAGACTACGCTTCTGGTAGACTTCGTCTTGCAGCATGTAGAAGAGAGTAGACTGAAGTCCTCCAAGTAGCATCGCATAGCATAATCCTACCCGGCAATCCCCTTCTCGTCACCCTGTTAGAGAGCGATCACCGGGTTATATCTGGCACTTGGAAGGGTGTGTTTTATTAAGTATCTGGTTCTAGTTGTCATAAGGTCAAGGTACAACTCCAAGTCGTCCTGTTACCGAAGATCACGACTATTCGAATAGATTAACTTCCCTGCAGGGGTGCACCACATAACCCAACACGCTCGATCCCATTTGGCCGGACACACTTTTCTGGGTCATGCCCGGCCTCGGAAGATCAACACGTCGCAGCCCTACCTAGGCACAACAGAGAGGTCAGCACGCCGGTCTAAATCCTATGGCGCAGGGGTCTGGGCCCATCGCCCATTGCACACCTGCACGTTGCGAGGGCGGACGGAAGCAGAACTAGCCCCCCTTAATACAAGAGCAGGCTTACGTTCCAATTCGGTGCGCGCCGCTCAGTCGCTGACGTCACGAAGGCTTTGGCTGATACCACGACGTCGAGTGCCCATAACTGTCCCCGCGTAGATGGTTAGTGCGTATAGGCCAGTGGCCAGACTCAGATCAAATACCAAGATCTCGTTAAACGTGTTAAGTACCCGCGAACGCCGACCAGGGCCAGGCCCACCTCTCTCCTAGGTGGTCTCAACCTGCCATGTCGCTCCGCCACAAAGTAATAGTTGGGGGGCCGTCGGGAACCCAGACCCACCTCTACCGGGATGGAGCCACCTGCCCCTCCAGCACCCAACTCCGAACAGTACCTCAGGTAATGTAACAGTGTAAAGTATATAGTATATGCCCGTGATCACCTCCCGAAGTGATCACGGCCCAGTAGTATAGCGTGGCAGACGGACAAGAGTGTAGGGCCACTGATGGAACACTAGCATCCTATACTAAGCAGTAGGATAGCAGGTAAAGGTAACAACAGTAGTAGCAAGGACAGGCTATGTAGCAGTATAGGATTAACTGAAAGCAGTAACATGCTACACTACTCTAATGCAAGCAGTATAGAGAAGAGTAGGCGATATCTGGTGATCAAGGGGGGCCTTGCCTGGTTGCTTTGCCAAGAGAGAGGGGTCGTCAACTCCGTAGTCGTACTGGGTAGCGGCGGCGTCGGTCTCGGTGTCTAGCGAGAAAAGCGGGGGAAGAAACAATAAATATTAAGCAAACAGATGCATAGCGGTGCATGACATGACAAAGTGTGATGCTAGGTATGCCCTAACGCGGTATGAGGTGGTACCGGTGAAGGGGGGACATTCGGGAAAATATCCCCAGTGTTTCGTCAGTTCATGCTGACGTCAGCATGTCGTCAGCAGTCAACAGAGGAGTTGACTGGGTCGCTGACGTGTGGGTCCCACCTGTCATAGGTACAATAACCTAATTAACCTATTAATCAGTTTAATTAGTTAATTAGGTACCTAATGTTTAATTAGTTTAATTAAACAGGATTAATTAAGTTAATTAATTTAGTTAATTAATTAACATTTTTGTTTACTTATTATTTATTTATTTTCTTTATTATTTTTTTAACCTTTTTTTGAAATGTTCTGGGGTCGTGGGCCCCATGTGTCATAGAGCAAGGGGCCCTAGCGGGCGTGGGGTTTACGGGCACGGGTGCGGGCGTCACCCGAGCAGGCGCACGCCCAGGGGCGTGCGGGGCGGCAGACCCGGCAGGGCACCGGAGCAGGGGAAGGCCGGTGGTCTGGGGCTGACGGTGAGGGGCAAAGCGGCGGCAGGGGGTGGCGCGACCATTGCGGGGTCGGGATAGCAGCAGGGAAGCGGCAGCGAGCAGTGATGGGATGGCAAAGCAACTGCGGCGAGCGCGGCGGCCAAGGCAAGCCGCGCGGCGTGGGACGGTGATGACTGGCGGCGTAGGCGGACAGGGGAGGCCGAAGGAGGTCACGGCGGGCGCGGGCCTCGGTGGCCAGAGCGGGGAAGGCGCGCGGGACGCCGTGGTGCATGCCGGCGCACGCGATGCAGCGGCCGCGTGGGGCGAGCGAGGCACGGGCAGCACGAGGGAGCGTGCAGGCGAGGGGCGACATCGCGTGAGCGGGAGCAGCGAGCGGGGCATGTGTGTGGTGCGCAGGAAAGGGCAGAGGAAGGTGGGGCCTCACCGCAGGGCGTAGGGCACGGGGCAATGGTGCTCGAGGTGGGGACGGGGACGGCGGCGTCGGAGACGAGGAGATAGTCTGGTGGAGAAGCGTGGTTGAGGCGGCGGGGTGACTTCGGGGCGAGGCGGCGCTGGCGATCCGGCGACGATGACGGCGCAAAGCGGCGGGGAGGCGACGGCGGGCAAC
>NC_041384.1:200464016-200470784 GCF_002162155.2 Triticum dicoccoides | reverse complement strand
CAGCACCGGGTGGCGGGGCGCGGCCGTCGGGGCGGCGCCGGGGGCAGCGGTCTCGGCGCTGGGGGGAGGTTCGATCCCCCTCCCGATCGGATCAAGAGAAGAGGAGAGGAGCGACCAGGAGAGGGAATCGTGGGGAGAGAGTGGGTGGATAGGGGTTAGGGTTCGGTCGTAGTGGGTGGTTAAGGGAGTGGGGCTGGGCCCGTTTGTTGGGTCTTCGCCCACTTGGGCTGGCCAGTTGGGCACGGTTGGCCCAGTGGAGGGGAGGTTGCTTTTTTTTTGTTAGTTTTGTTTTTTTGTATTTTCTTTCATTTATCTATTTTCTTTTCTGTTTTCTTTTAACTTCCAATTTATTTTAACTCTATTAGGATAAATAATTAGTGCCTAGATTAGTGCTATAAATTAAGCCTCTGCGATAAAAGCTTGACTTCCAAATAAATTAGTTTAGGATTTTATAAAATACAAAAGTCATTTATTTAATTGTTTTAGCCACTGGGTTAATTAGTTTTGAGCATTTAAACATGTTTTAAAGGTTTGGTTTCTCCACCAATATTTATTATGAATTACCTGCTACATTTAGAACATTTTAGTTTTGACTTTTGTAAACTCTTCTAGTTTGACTTTATTTCAAATTTGAATTTGAATGAGTTTTGAATCATCGCGAGATTATCAACAATAATCGTGGTGACGTGGCAACATTAGTACAGGGTTACTGTAGCTTAATTATCTGGGCGTCACAATTCTCCTCCACTACAAGAAATCTCGTCCCGAGATTTAGGAGGGGAGCATCGGGGGAGGGATTGGGTTACAAAAAAAATCTAACGGATCTTGTCGGTCTTGGTTGCTCTTCTCGAAGAGGTCGATCCATTATGTTGATGTCTTCATTTCTCTGCTTCAGGTCATCATTATGAAGTCTTCATCCTTTCTTCGGGGGTTCCATCGTCCTTACAAATAGGTAACGGGGCAGATCGGCAACGACAGAATGCTATAAGGGTAATAATCTGGGATTAACCCATGACTGAGCATACGAGTACCTATCGAGTTGAACAAATAAAACACATCGAGGGTAAAGTTCGAAGGTACCATAAGAAGTTTCAAGCAGCCAGACAATCGTTCAATGCCTAGACAAAAGATGAAAGGGTTTCAGGGCAACGCGAATAAGTACTGCGTCTGATACTAGAATAGGTCATCTCTAGGAAGGTGACCTATGGATGCATACGGAGTCAAGCGAGAGGAATAACCTTGGAAACCGGGGTTACAGGAGAGTCAGGTTTCGATCCTGTGGAACTGTGGGTTATGGGCCCACCATGTGGTTCAAAAGTAGGAAGGGCGCCGACATATTGCACGGTCATGGTAGCCAGGCATGGCAGAGGATAGCCTGTCAGTTATGTTGGCAACAATGTCGATACCAAGGGCGAGGGACAAAGAGAACCATCTTCCTGCTCGTTGAATGAGGCGGACCAATAGGCAAAGTTCTCGTCCATCGGTGGTTACCGGAATGTCAACAACAATAGTAACAGGGCCTTGCTAACAGAATTGTACACCGAGGTGTTTACACAAGCGGGAGAATATTATTGCTTAGATCATATGGATCACAAGAAACGTTAAACCACCAATGGAAAGGAAAATATGGTTATCAGATTAAACAGAACAATGGAAAGGAAAATGTGTTTAAACACTTATTTCAAGGGTATAACCTTCCCAAGGGCAAGCAGAGCATGATATCCATGATAGGGCAGCAAGTTTAAAAGCATTTAGATAAAGGGCTGAGGGGAGAATCATGATAATACCCATACAACGGTGTTTGGATAATTGATCAAGAATCATGTAGCATTGCGCTTCCACTATTCGCAATGATATTCAGAATACCCTAGTCATGCTCCGAGGTAGTGATAACATGGTGTTTTAAGTAATGGTTGGATCGAAAGATCACAAGAGATACAAAGGAACACTTCCAAGATTATCTTGGAACGTAAGGATTAACCAAACACAACTAGGTCTGTGTTGGCAGAAAGCCAAGGATGTCATCGATGATATCACAAATCATCGAGGGGCAGGGATGGTTACTTGTCATCATCCATTTGGTTGATATTCTGGAAGGAATCAAAATGTTGTTTGACGACCACGACAAATTTTGTTGAGAGGCTCCACGAAGATGTAATCGATCGGCAATGACATCAAGTCAAAGGAATGATGAAGCGAAAGGTTATTGGAACCATGGGTATGACACAAACTCGAAATCAAGTTTGCTATTCAGGGAGAAATGATATGACGAGGAAGACCGACATAAGATTAGCTCATCGTCGAAAATTGTGCGGCGAGAAGGACCAGGTAGCACAATTAAAATTTAGCATGATAGTGATATAGCCGATCGGGCTACGAATGACTTGAAGGATTATTAAACTCATAAGCCACGAAAATTACTTAGAGTTAATGAATCAGATTTCAGGCTCGATTCACTATCGATGTCCCTGAGTGTCTAACAACTCAGAACCCAGGGAAAAATTGAAATCGATGAGAAATAATACTTGAAGAACTCACAAAAAGTAATATGGTTCTGTGATTTTATCGAGATACCACGGGGTAATACTCGAAGGTAGAACGTAATAGAGGTTGCAGAGGTGTATTGATTTACAGGAGACAAGTGCTTTAACTAGTCCGAGAAATGAAATCAAGGAGAAAATATGATCGGAACCACGATTGGAAAGGATCAATTCATAGATACCAAATGATAGTATATCAAGGGAGTAATTATTATTACAAGAAGCTTCCATGATAGGATATACATCGTGTCCATGGGCATGAACACAAAGTTCAAGGTCGACTCCCACTTCTTTAATGTATAACCTTCCATTCACCTCTCACTTTCGAAGAAGTTGTAGTGTTGAAATTTTATCTAGCGAAATACCAGAAGAGTATGACTCGTGAAAACTTTCAAGTTCACACATATTAAGGAAGGCATAGGCTCAACCCGTCAGGGTATCGTGGAAACATATACCACAAGCTTCAATCGTAAATACCACCAGCTCGAAAACAGAGCATGATTGAGAAAACAGAGGATACAATTTACTAGAGGCTTTTATATATCCGTGGAAAGGCTCACAAGCTTATTGAATATGAAGGACATTGTCGAATAAATTTCCGACAAAGGGTCTGGTGGTCCACAAGAGATCTGATGTGAGCATCGGTACTCAACCATAGGAAGAAAGAATGCAAGGAGATCAGATTATAGAAGCAACTGATTAACTCAAAGCTCAAATGCAAAGGAATTATGAATTCCAAGACAAGAGATCAGAAGCAATGCTCTGATTAGGGATGGATAAATTGAGTAGCCTTAGGGGTACAATCGATGGCAATTTGATTGGTCGAGAACAAGCTCATGTTCAAAAATGACGTCTGAGCCAGAAAGATAATTTAAAAGGATCAACTGATAATTGCGTGCATTCGCACTCATGTTGAATCAATAGGATCAAAATTACGGTGTCTAAGGATACTAACAAATATTGCCAGCCATATGGAAAGCACCCATTATGCAAGCAGACAAGTATTGCAGAGCAATAAGCTACTAAGGATTCTTGGAGGATCGAATAGTATTTCGAAGACCATTGTGAAACACATGAACAACTGGGGGTGAGCGGATACTCGATAAGTGCGAGAATTATCCATAGGGGTATTCAGGTGACAAAGAACAACAAGGCAGTAAGCTCAAAGGATTATCGAAACAACAACAAGTATTTTGGGGTATCTTGTAATAACAAGACCAACTGGGGATGAATGTAAGAATAACAACTGCAAGTAGTTATCCATAAGGGTTGATGGTGGAAGGGGAATTGCAAACGCGATGAACACAAGTTCTCAGGTTAACAGCGGAGAGTATCTTCAGGGTCTTCACGTACAGCAGACGATCATCGGTAATAAGGGGCTCTCCGGGTGAAAGTGATAACGAGATCCTAATGTTAGATTTAGCAAAATTCATTTAACCCGAATAGAAGAGAGTTCAGAGTCCCAAAGTATGGATCGAGGAGTAAAAGATCCTAATACCACCCAGATGGCGACGTGGGCCCGTAAGGCGCACAACCATGTTAGTAAAAGTTTTTGAAATGTCTAGACTCAACTTCGGCCAAGGAGTATGCAAGGGGGATTCCTACAGGCAGTCGGCTCTGATACCAACTTGTGACGCCCCCGATTCAATCGTACACTAATCATACACGCAAACGTGTATGATCAAGATCAGGGACTCACGGGAAGATATCACAACACAACTCTACAAATAAAATAAGTCATACAAGCATCATATTACAAGCCAGGGGCCGCGAGGGCTCGAATACAAGAGCTCGATCATAGACGAGTCAGCGGAAGCAACAATATCTGAGTACAGACATAAGTTAAACAAGTTTGCCTTAAGAAGGCTAGCACAAACTGGGATACAGATCGAAAGAGGCGCAGGCCTCCTGCCTGGGATCCTCCTAAACTACTCCTGGTCGTCGACAGCGGCCTGCACGTAGTAGTAGGCACCTCCCGAGTAGTAGCAGTCGTCGTCAACGGTGGCGTCTGGATCCTGGGCTCCAACATCTGGTTGCGACAACCAGGTACAAGGGAAAGGAGGAAAAGAAGGAGAAAGCAACCGTGAGTACTCATCCAAAGTACTCGCAAGCAAGGAGCTACACTACATATGCATGGGTATATGTGTAAAGGGCCATATCGGTGGACTGAACTGCAGAATGCCGGAATAAGAGGGGGGTAGCTAATCCTTTCGAAGACTACGCTTCTGGCAGCCTTCGTCTTGCAGCATGTAGAAGAGAGTAGACTGAAGTCCTCCAAGTAGCATCGCATAGCATAATCCTACCCGGCGATCCCCTCCTCGTCACCCTGTTAGAGAGCGATCACCGGGTTATATTTGGCACTTGGAAGGGTGTGTTTTATTAAGTATCTGGTTCTAGTTGTCATAAGGTCAAGGTACAACTCCAAGTCGTCCTGTTACCGAAGATCACGGCTATTCGAATAGATTAACTTCCCTGCAGGGGTGCACCACATAACCCAACACGCTCGATCCTATTTGGCCGGACACACTTTTCTGGGTCATGCCCGGCCTCGGAAGATCAACACATCGCAGCCCTACCTAGGCACAACAGAGAGGTCAGCATGCCGGTCTAAATCATATGGCGCAGGGGTCTGGGCCCATCGCCCATTGCACACCTGCACGTTGCGAGGGCGGCCGGAAGCAGAACTAGCCCCCCTTAATATAAGATCAGGCTTACGTTCCAATCCGGCGCGCGTCGCTCAGTCGCTGATGTCACGAAGGCTTCGGCTGATACCACGACGTCGAGTGCCCATAACTGTCCCGGCGTAGATGGTTAGTGCGTGTAGGCCAGTGGCCAGACTCAGATCAAATACCAAGATCTCGTTAAACGTGTTAAGTACCCACGAACGCCGACCAGGGCCAGGCCCACCTCTCTCCTTGCTGGTCTCAAAATGCCCTGTCGCTCCGCCACAAAGTAACAGTCGGGGCCGTCGAGAACCCAGGCCCACCTCTACCGGGATGGCCACCTGCCCCTCCAGCCCCCAACTCCGAACAGTACCTCAGGTAATGTAATAGTGTAAAGTATATAGTATATGCCCGTGATCACCTCCCGAAGTGATCACGGCCCAGTAGTATAGCGTGGCAGACGGACAAGAGTGTAGGGCCACTGATGGAACACTAGCATCCTATACTAAGCAGTAGGATAGCAGGTAAAGGTAACAACAGTAGTAGCAAGGACAGGCTATGTAGCAGTATAGGATTAACTAAAAGCAGTAACATGCTACACTACTCTAATGCAAGCAGTATAGAGAAGAGTAGGCGATATCTGGTGATCAAGGGGGGCCTTGCCTGGTTGCTTTGCCAAGAGAGAGGGGTCGTCAACTCCGTAGTCGTACTGGGTAGCGGCGGCGTCGGTCTCGGTGTCTAGCGAGAAAAGCGGGGGAAGAAACAATAAATATTAAGCAAACAGATGCATAGCGGTGCATGACATGACGAAGCGTGATGCTAGGTGTGCCCTAACGCGGTATGAGGTGGTACCGGTGAAGGGGGGACATTCGGGAAAATATCCCCAGTGTTTCGCGTTTTCGGAGCGATGAAACGAAGGGGGAAAGTTACGTGTTCGCTATGCTAGGGATGCATGGCGGATGAACGGGCTGCGCATCCGGGTTCGTCTTGTCGTTCTGAGCAACTTTCATGTACAAAGTTTTTCCATCCGAGTTACGGATTATTTTATATTAATTTTAAAATATTTAAATCATTTTTAGAATTTATTTAATTAATTTAATCAACATTATCCAAAATAGTTCATGCTGACATCAGCATGACATCAGCAGTCAACAGAGGAGTTGACTGGGTCGTTGACGTGTGGGTCCCACCTGTCATAGGTACAATAACCTAATTAACATATTAATCAGTTTAATTAATTAATTAGGTACCTAATGTTTAATTAGTTTAATTAAACAGGATTAATTAAGTTAATTAATTTAGTTAATTAATTGATTGATTAATTAACATTTTTATTTACTTATTATTTATTTTATTTATTTATTATTTTTTACCTTTTGTTGAAACGTTCTGGGGCCATGGGCCCCATGTGTCATAGAGCAAGGGGCCCTAGCGGGCGTGGGGTTTACGGGCACGGGTGTGGGCGTCACCCGAGCGGGCGCACGCCCAGGGGCGTGCGGGGCGGCGGACCCGGTAGGGCACCGGAGCAGGGGAAGGTCGGTGGTCTGGGGCCGGCGGTGAGGGGC
>NC_041384.1:200455074-200463561 GCF_002162155.2 Triticum dicoccoides | reverse complement strand
GGGGACGGGGACGGCGGCGTCGGAGACGAGGAGGCAGTCCGGTGGAGAGGCGTGGTCGAGGCGGCGGGGTGACTTCGGGGCGAGGCGGCGCCGGCGATCCGGCGACGATGACGGCACACAGCGGCGGGGAGGCGACGGCGGGCAACGGCAAGCGGCGTCGGGCAGCACCAGGTGGCGGGGCGCGGCCGTCGGGGCGGCGCCGGGGGCAGCGGTCTCGGGCGCTGGGGGGAGGTTCGATCTCCCTCCCGATCGGATCGAGAGAAGAGGAGAGAAGCGACCAGGAGAGGGAATCATGGGCCGGGAGCGAGTGGGGTGGATAGGGGTTAGGGTTCGGTCGTAGTGGGTAGTTAAGGGAGTGGGACTGGGCCGGTTGGTTGGGTCTTCGCCCACTTGGGCTGGCCAGCTGGGCCACGGTTGGCCCAGTGGGGGAGGTTGCTTTATTTTTTTATTTTGTTAGTTTTGTTTTTTTTTATTTTCTTTCATTTATCTATTTTCTTTTTCTGTTTTTTTTACATCCAATTTATTTTAACTCTATTAAGATAAATAATTAGTGCGTAGATTAGTGTTGTAAATTATGCCTCTGCCCTAAAAGCTTGACTTCCAAATAAATTAGTTTAGGATTTTATAAAATACAAAAGTCATTTATTTAATTGTTTTAGCCACTGGGTTAATTGCTTTTGAGCATTTAAACATGTTTTAAAGGTTTGGTTTCTCCACCAATATTTATTATGAATTACCTGCTACATTTAGAACATTTTAGTTTTGACTTTTGTAAACTCTTCTAGTTTGACTTTATTTCAAATTTGAATTTGAACGAGTTTTGAATCATCGCGAGATTATCAACAATAATCGTGGTGACATGGCAACATTAGTAGAAGGTTACTGTAGCTTAATTATCCGGGCGTCACACAGACACTGTTTTGGCGGGGTGTGTGGATATTAAGAATTCCACGGCATGTTACATTTGCACCCCGCAAGAGGAGTTTTATCGTGGGAAAGCTCCTAAAGGACAATCATGGCATCTTCAATGATGCAAACTATTTGTGGCATGTTAAGAGGCTAGCAAGCAGGTTGTATGTCTGAAAGAATATTATTCCCGGATTTGGAAGTGGTTGACAACACCATTAAACCATTTACTGCGATTATGTACACGCAGTTCTCTATGCGAGTAACAACAAGTCAATTGGTATTGCCAAAACCACTGACATCATGCCTCCATTGTGAAAGATAGAGTTCAGGATCAAACCTATGATGTTTAGTTAATAAAGTTTTTGCGGTTCCGCTTACTAAGGCTTACCATTTACCTGTCTATGTTAATGTTGCCGGCATGGGTTAGGAAAGCCTTTTGATCCTGAAAATTAGGATCATTCAATAAACCAACTCCCATAAAGTAAATTGTTATCCATTTCGAGATAGAACGGTATACTATAAGGATTGAGGTTCAATGACACTTAATTGTCCATTGCAACACCTTACTTTGGCATATTATTTCTATTGAGAGTGGGCTTATAATGTTTGTTGACCTTACGATCAAGGGGGAGAATGTTGGAATTGTCTCGGTCAAAACAAACCGAGAGAAAAGGGGGGGAGCTCAATTCCCACGTACGTGCCCTGATTGGGGGCACCAAACCAACTGTTTTGGTCTCGGTCCCGCCTCCCTAGCACCTAAAAAATATATAAGGAAAAAGGACCCCTCCCGTGTGATCTAACGATCTGCACGGTAAGGCCAGGTCTCTCGCTAACTACCGATCCTGATGAGGTGCTAACGGAGACGAAGACCGTCTACCACCACCGGTCACCTCCAGGGCAGTGCCGGCGGCACCCTGCACGTCCATCTCCCTGCTGCTGCTTCTTCCCCAACAAGCTCCACACTGCAGGAGGCTCACGGGGGAGCCCCCTCAGTGCTGGCGGCGCTGCTGCTCATCACGTAATCCTGGTGCTGTCCTTCCCCGGCCATGGAGGACCCAAGGTGCAGCCATGGACTACTGATAGTTTTACAATGATTCTGGTTAGTACCTAATCTTCCGCATATGTATTTTGATGTCCTAATCATGAGATTAAGATCATATCATGTTAATCCTAAAGAGTTACTCTAACACAGGGAACCCGAAAGCAGCTTAATCTGGCCTGATGGAATTGCACATGCTAGAGATGCCTTTCCTGATTACCTCTTTTGGACAAAGCGAGTCATACAGGCAACTTGATTAATCAGCCCCATGCAACTTGATTAATCAGCCCCCTCGGCCGCACAACATACTCCGGCGATGTATATATGTTTGTATGAGCCACTAAATAATGGCCGATCGATTCTCGTCACAAAATAGCCGAGATACGAGTGAAGTCTAATTCAAACCCTGAGGTTGTAGACTTCGATGGAAATGAACCATTACGCCTAAATCACTAAAATTGATACCCTGGTCTTGCTGATCCCGGTCTAAATTAACCTTGAGGCATTTTTAGAAATGGATTTGATGGCGTGGCACGGAAAGGTTGGGATCTTCTGATTTTGACAAAATTAATCACGACCATGTATGTCGCCCTCACTTGTCAGCGTGATAGACAAAGAAAAATAATGGTAGGCAGCCATACTCAAACCTAATTTTTTGCGTCTAGTATTCAAACCTGGGACTTTCAGTTTCCATCGGATACACGAGCTAACACACTGTATAAAACCACTCCGGCTACCGGCGAGTCGCTCCATGTTTGACCATCGCCAGCTATCGTCGATGCGCTCTGGCGCAGCCCATACGTGCTCCACTGCCCTCCGTTCGTGTTCTAGCTGGCTGCCCCGGTCTGCAATCAGCCTTTGATGCCTTGTTCGAGCTCTATCGCCTTCCACCAAGATAGCGTATGCCGCTCAGGGATAGGGTCAGCGACATTGAGCGAGGAGCAGCACCAGTGGCAGCTCTCACAAGAGAGAGGAACAGTGGCAGCTGGCGAGAGAACGAACAAGCGGCAACTGCAGTACAGGTGCAGCAGGATTTGCAGGGACACCGAGAGCAAAGAAACGGCGGGTCGGCGGCTCGGTGTAGTACAGGTGCAGCATGCATGAACAGATGAAATCGAAACATAAAATTGCAATGGAAGCTGGTACGGGAACAATCCAGAGATAGCTACAACGCTCCGGCAAGCCAGACATGCGCGACATCGCTATCTGGATGGCGCCTTTCTAGTGAGCATCTCCATGAGGAGGACACCGAGCACGGGAGCCTACTGCATGTCAGCGACATGCCGAGCATGGTCGCCCGCGCGTGACCTGATGCCGCCCGCGTGAGAGGGACGGCACCCTGCGGCTCCGGACCGTGTTGAGACAGACATTGCGAGTTGCATTTTTGACCCATCCCCCGCGATCTCCCAAGGTTCCGGACCAAGCCGCTGGTCATCGTTCGCTAGCCGGAACTGCATGCCCATGCCGCTCCACATCCCGTCGGCCTCTGCTAGCTCCCGAGTAGCTACGGTTGTGGCACCACGTGTGGCCTGCCGCGCCCACCTACTGTCATGGCCAGCATGTAGACGTGCCCCATGGCCTACGGCGGTGACCAGTACGACGGCGAAGTCGTAGCCGTGCGGCGACCTGCGGTGACAGGATGTTGTTTTCGAGAAGATCTTCGGCCAGGAGTGAAGATGGAGCTTCGGGCATGGGGAAGTGATTGGCGACGTACAAGGGGCCCGCTGCGGGATAAGTAGCGTTGGGTTGGTTTAAGTTTGGAGGGTATGAGGCGTGCGTACATGGGGCGCTTAAAATCGAGTTGAACTCGTTCTAGGCACGATGGAGGGGCAGACGTATATGCCCAGTCTTGATGGTTGCAAAATCTTTCCCTCTTTCCCTACTAATAAAGCAAATAGTGCTTCTGGCCATCCGTCAGGAAAATTGCCCCCGAAGTTCGCACTAATTACCCGCTATGCCACCGCTAAGTGAGAAAAAACGTTTCGCGGCTGCATCTACCTTGTGTTTGGTTCATATTGAACAATCCTCTCACATATTGCATGCATATGTATCTATCCCGCTGGTTGGAGCTTGTGTCTTGCGTCCTGTAGACCCGGGTTCGATCCTTGCTGCCCCTTATTTTTTCTTTCTTTTCTTTTGGCTGCACCACGAGTTCGATGCCTGCTGGCCCTTATTTTTTTCTTTCTTTTCTTTTGGTTGCACCACGCAACCGCTGCTCGACCCGACCTGTTTTTTTCTCTTTGTTTAATTTCTTTTTTCAAATTCAAATCTTTTAAAAATACTGATATCTGTCAAATTCTAACTTCAAATCTAACATGTTATATGTGAAAATATCTCAGAAAATATGTAGATTTTAAATATGCTATTATCTTGCATGTTAATATTTTTAAAATTATGTTTAGGATGCGTCATAGTTTGATGCTCTCACAAAAGCTATTACAAATGAAACATAATATTGCAAAAAAATGTTAGTCACCACAAAAATGATTCCATTTTAAAAATA
This sequence comes from Triticum dicoccoides, assembly GCF_002162155.2. Classification (NCBI taxonomy): domain Eukaryota; kingdom Viridiplantae; phylum Streptophyta; class Magnoliopsida; order Poales; family Poaceae; genus Triticum; species Triticum dicoccoides. Next base: position 200,459,110 of record NC_041384.1, on the reverse strand, counting down.
TTCTCAAAAATTAGATAAAACACCTTCTCAAATTAAATATATATTCATGTTTTTCTGAACAACAAAAATAAAAATGATTGAAAGACTCGTTCATCGGAGAGCTGAAATGGGTCATGACAAACATTGCTATGATACGTCCAAATTCCATAGTCCAAAAAGAAATACTCAATGTAACTTTATTTCTGACGTTTGCAAAAATTAAATTAAAAAAGTGTTACATAATTACATCGGAGATTATGAATTTTTTTTTCTCCCGTTGCAACGCACGGGCCCTTTTGCCAGGTCTTGTCTAGTTACTTTCCAAAGAAAAGAGGATGCCCACTTTAAAAAGGGAAAAGGCAAGGCTTGATCTTATCCACCAGCCTCAGCAGCCCCTTTTCCTCTAATCCAGTACTAAGCGCTATCGAATTGACATAGATAAACATGGAGAGAGAAATCAAGTCCCGGCAGTCCAGTCTTTTCTTCTACCAGCTCTAGTGCTAGCTTTCTCCGATCTCTCTGTAGACAGCATTAAACAGGGGTAGGTACCATATTCATAATACTAGAAGGTGATCCCTGCTTAGAGACATGACTGCGAGCTGTTTGTTACCTGATTGTCACCGAGCTTGATGCTGCTGGTCTTCCACCTCACCCATAATGTTGAGGAAACTTGACCTAAGCGGAAATGGATTGCGAAACCATTGATTCTTTCAAAACCGGTGTTTCTTACTCTAAAAAATAAATGATAGGGTTTAGGTCGCTCTTATTTTCTTAGCGCTTACCGGATATAAATTCGTATTTATCTCCACTTACTAAATAGGGGGTGCGGAAGGGTGAAAAGATGGAATTAAGAATGATCTACGCCATTGCCATTCTTCTCTAATCACCACTTCTTCATTCAATATCTCCTCCTGGCGCCAGCCAGTGAGACCTTTCGTTGCATCCTCCACCTACCTATCCCCCTTCCTGTTCAGGAACCAACTGGATCAAAGTGAGGCAAAACAGCGTCTATCTCCTAGAAATAGTCTTTGTCGAGCTCAAGCTCAAGATAGTTAAGTTTTTCATATGGCCAGTGGTGAATTGATACTTTAACAGCGAAAAGTGCACCTTCAGTTGGAAAAGAATGCGCGATCTGTTTCATTCGGCTAGGGGCTCTCAACCATTCTTTCAGGTCAAGCGAAACCATGACTCCACTCGTTAGGTCTGGTGACCCTACAAATATTATATGTGAACCCGCGATAAATGTGCTTCAGTGTTGCCGTGCTTTAGAGAAGCTGCCGTGCCTACCCCACCCCAATTGGTCGTGCTTTTCCTGTTTCTTAAGCCACGCGAATGAATAGGTCTGCGTTTGCTCGGAGGAAGGTGTTTAGCCAGAGCGTTTCTCAGCTCAGACAAAGCTTCTCTTTACGTGAAGTGCCACGGTTCCTTTTCCCTCTTGACCCGGCTTTTCCTATTCTAACGGTAAAAACTTGTACTGGAACGGCAGCCCAGGGTTCGATCTTTGTTACCCCACTGATTGTGCGATCTTCTAGGCCGATATTGGCTTACGGAAAAGAAAACTCCTAAAGTGGCAGATTTGGAAGCAAATCCTGAGCTTCCATTAATGAAATTCCATTCAATGTGCCTGGGGTCCCCTCTGTTATCAATAAATGAGTAGGCGCTGAAGACGGCGAGTGCGGCGCATGAGGACGGCAGGGATGAGTTGCGACTCAAGGAGCACAGAATGTAAACAGGCAAGTACCCGCTGTTGATGCATCGTCGGAGTAGGAAAGGGAAAGCCCTCGAGCTCTAGCAGCTGTCCCGCGTGCATTGGCTTAAGAAAGGAAGTCGGCACCGGGCAATCCGGAATCGATTATGCGCCTCTTTTCCTCATTCAAAAAGAAAGGACTTGTGCGAGTCACCCAGCAATGGCTTTTCACATCGATGATGCATATTTCCAATGCTTTTTGAATTACAATAAAAAGATGAAATAGTTCACTCTGGCATAATCCATTGCAAGATCCGTTCATATTAGCTATCTACTGCCTGACTTGCCCCACTTACTAAATAGGGCTCATTACATTCATGGAGAGAAAGGTAAGCGTGTAAACAAAGCTAGCTTCTGCCGGAAGAGAGTTGCTTGCCTCTTGCTGCCACTAAATCCCAATGTGAAAGAAAAGCAAGGCGATCTACCGAACAAACATTTCCTTTCTTTTTAATAAGATAACATTGGGAGAATATTCCTGGGATTTGTTTTGTACCGATTGAATGATTTCGGCAAGCTAAATCCATTCGTTTGGGATCCTTTCTTTCTCCCCTTTTTATACTCAAAAGCCGTTGCCTTTCCTACTCGAAAATGGCTTGCTCCAATTATTAAATAGGGCGGAGTTGTCCTTTCTTACTCGATAGCCTTTGTGCTTCCCCTATTTAATAAGTTCAGATGGGAAATGCGGATAAGCTTGAGAACAGACAGCTCTTCACTTTAAAATCCACCCCAAGTATCTCTACCTGTAGGCAGAGGGTCCTCGTTCTTCTGGAGATGCCGCTGGCGCTGCTGAAGTGGATTGGGATGGCTGCGCCAAAGTCTACTGATCCATTAATAATTTTCAACATAAGCTTTAGTGCCTTGCTATGGCGAGGTCGTCTCCCCGCCAGAGTCGGTGAAGCTTGATAGTATCCTCGCATGAATTCACATACGTAAGATCCCGGTAATCTTCAGGACCATGGACATCGTGAACGAACTGGCCTCTCAATCCTGATGGTGGTACCCATTCTGCTAGTGCGAAAGCTGTTCCCGTTTCTTCGTGATCCGATCCGGTATCAGCCGATACTTGCATTTATCCGGGAAGGGTTGAAACAATGGAATGCAACGCAACAAGAAAACGTGTATGTTAAGTTCTATAGTTGATGTGATGCGGCTCGACTCATCATTGCTCTCACAAAAAATCAATGTTTTCGGTTCCCTTTTTACTCTCGAATTATCATATAGAAAGATGTTCAGATTCAGTTCTCTCTGAAAAGGAAGACGGGGCCCTTAGGGACACAGTAGTACCATTTCAATTGTGCGAAAGGTCGTGTCCTGGTAGCCTCTCTGCTGTAGTAAGATGAACGGTCTCATTGTATAAAACAGTCAATTCTTCCATTTATTAAATTGTCAAATCGAGATTGTGTGGGTGTAGATAGGAATAAGTCAAGGCTGTTTCTTGTTAGTCTGTGTCTTCCTCTTTAGTAGTATCCAGGTTCACCTTCCGTTGTTGCTCCTCAGAAAACTCGTAGAATAGTCTAGTCTCATTGGCCCTCGTCGATGGTACAAACGCTCCAGTCTCCCGCTCATGGTCTAGTTCTCCTAATCTAACGAAGTGCTCCCTCCCTCCTACCTAGGTGTACCTCTTCATTGGAGCAAACCATCCAGCAACTTCTTACATTTAGAATTCCCTTCTAAGCTGGCTATAACCATCCTTATTGACCAGAAAGGAATTGAGAAAGGGGATGCTATAACCAGACCATAGACAGCGTTTCCACATTCACTTTTGAACTTAGGGAAACAGTGAAAGAAGCCCTCATACCCACTCCTCTTTCCCCACCAAACCAACAAGTAGTAGGTTGGTGGGCCTCGTGATCTCCATGAACTGAGATCACTACACGGGTGATTAAATATATTGCTCCACTCACGCGTATATTGCTCCACTCACGCGACATAATCCTTAAAAATAAAATAGAAAGTTTTAGGATTATGGCGTAAATGGTTGATCCAATCAGTCAAGTCGCTACTGGAATATGAATGAAATTCAAATTGGTCCATTACGTTCTCGACAACCCCGCCCTTCATGCTCGGTAGAAGGATGTCGCCCTCGGGTATCCAAGGATATTTCTTTCGGATGAAACTCTGATATTGCTGGAGAATTAGTCTTTCTAACTCCCGCAATTTTGCCTGTCGGACTCTCTGGCCCTCTTCGCGGAATTCTTGATTTACAGAACTACTATCATCTTCGAAATCCGGGTTTTCCAGCGTTCTTGTTGTTGTTTGTAAAAGTGCATCTATTTCACCTGAGCTCTCCAGAAAGGAAGAAGAGGCTCC
>NC_041384.1:200414765-200454825 GCF_002162155.2 Triticum dicoccoides | reverse complement strand
ATACATAAATAAGTGTACAGGTGAAGGCGAAAGAAATAAGCAATTTTAAAAAGAAGAGGCATACGGGGTTAAGGACGCCCCTAAGATAGTATAGAAATAATGAACGAAGAATCATTGGAATTTCCCATCTTTTTCAGCTCTGCTCCCAAACAAAAGAGAAAGGGAGACTTAGTTTTAGATCGGCGTTGGTTTTTCCAACGAAAAACAAGAACATTCTTTCACGAACAAAATGCTAGTGGATTTGTAACGCATACGATGGATTTCCCATCGACGAAGGCCACACGTCCCTCACAGCCCTTTTAAAGACCAAACCATTTGCACCAAATTCTTGCAAATCCGCCAAAGCCTGACGGCGATATTCGACCCGATGATCCCATTCCACCCCTCCATGCACTGCTTCAGAAAGCGCGCTTATATTAGAGGAAAGGTCGGTTAGCCAATACGGATCGATATCATCCACGATTTTATTAATCTCGACGCGTATCCTGGAAGCAAGGATTACCCCTGCATTCTGTGGATCGTTCGGATCGATAATAATCTCATCAAGGAGCTTGAGCATCCTATCCCTATGCGCTTCATTGGTGAGAGGATTGACTTTTATTTCGTTCTCAAGCCCTTCTAAGCGAAGAATAGCGGAGAGAAATGGTAACGTAATAAGGGAAAGGGAGCTAGCTGCTTCCATATCGCCCCCAAAAAAGAACCCAAAAGTTCCAGAGGCATCTTCCATTCATTTCGATTTAGGTCTTTCTGCACCATATTTAGATCTTCCCTTTCTACGATCCGGAATTCCCAGCAAATCCTTGACTCCTCAAATACGATGGGATTTCACACCTGGCGAATCTTTCACTCTACCTCCTCTGACTAAGACTATAGAATGTTCCTGCGAATTATGACCTTCGCCTGGAATGTGAGCAAATATATCATGTCGATTGCTCAACCGTACTTTTGCTATCTTACGTAGAGCTGAATTAGGTTTTTTCGGTGTTCTCGTCGAAACACGCAGGCATACTCCTTGCTTCTGGGGACATTGATCCGAAGCTCGAGTACGGTCCGTGCGCCGTTTTTCTTCTCTACCATGACGAATCAATTGATTTTTTGTAGGCATCCCTCTTTCCTATGTCCTTCCCCCCTTTGCCCTTTCTAAAGTGGTTACTCCCGATCCGAAGCACCCCTTTTCCATTCATAGAGAGATCCAATCGTCAAAATCAATAAAAAGGCCATCATGGACCAAGATCCAAACAGATCAATCTTGTTAGGAGGTACTGCCCAAGGAAAAGAAAAGGTGACTTCCGGATCAGGGATAATAAATAAAATAGGAACCAGATAAAATCGTATATCGAAACGACTTCTGGCATCACCGGAGGGATCGGAACCACATTCATAGGCCGACAATTTTTCTGGATAGGTCGAACTATTGGAAGCAAATGGAAAAGGAACACCGAGTGGAATCAAAGAAACTAGCGGACTGATCACTAAATAGATACAAATAGGTGCAAATTCCGACATCACCAAAGCCCACTTCGTTCTCTCGCTCTCCTCGCGGCGCTCCTTGCTCGCGGAGCGGCATACCGAAAAAAAGACGCTCAGATGTGGATTCGAACCACTGAAGGATTTCCAGGGCAATGCCCCTTGCTCTTCCCACTGAAACAAGAAAAAAAGGATTTGCAGTCCAGCAAGAAAACGGATGCGCTAACGCGCAACGGCTTTTGCGCTAGTTGCTCAATCCGTTGCTTGTTTTGCTCTAACCAGCTGAGCTACCAGAACCACTTGCCTAAAGTCTATTTTCTTCATCTATGAGCATCCTACCTGCAGTGGAGGAGCTTGCTCAAGAACCGAGAGCCGGCCAGGGACTGGACGGCCCTCGTTCGGGAAGGTCTTCTTCGCTATAGACGCCACCAAGAACAAGAAAGGGGCGCTCCACTCCTAGTCACTAAGCAGCTATTCTGTCCGACGGCGGACTCCATCAATCTGAGGTTCTTTCTCTCACGTAATTTCGCCCGCCCGTTCTACTTCCGTGCCGGAGGAAATGGGATTCGAACCCATGATACAATCTTCTTGTATGTCGATTTAGCAAACCAATGCCTTAAGCCACTCAGCCATACCTCCAAGTTGTTGATCGGAATTGGATGTGCCGGGTTGGTTGCCCGAAGATCCAATGCGTAAGCCGTAGCGCGCGTACTCTTCTTTACTGAGCGAGAAAGACTCTATCCAGATCTATGGATCTCCCCAGCGTCCAAGCGAGACCCCATCCAAACCAAATCCGCCACTCGTTGGGCGAGGCCTTGCTTTCTATGAACACCTCACCACTGAATGAGAAACTTAGCCTCCGACCCGACCAAGAGAGAAGACAGGGTCAAGCCGACGCCGTCCTTCCTCACCTGCCTGAATGGAATGAATATCTCCTTCGTCTAGTCGAGAAGAGAAAAAGCCCGGCGGGGAACAGGACCGTGACTCTTCTAAACCATTACATGACGAAGAAGTCCATTCTCGTCATGATCGATCCACGTCCTACCATAGTGCCCGGAGAACCTGCTTCTAGAAGATTCTATAGTGATCCACTGGAATCGGCCTCGGGTGACGCCTCCCTAGTCGTCGAAAGATTTCATCCCTCGCTCGGTCGTTAAGGTGGGGTGAAAACTGCAATTAATGCTCTATCTCTGTCATAGAATATGGGATACTCACTTTTAATGGCCTCGCATCCCCAGAGCCTCAGACTGGCCTGCCCTTCCAATCGGGGTTATAATGGGTCCGATATCAGCAACACCAGCCAATCGTGTTGGTACGGTGGGTTCCCCATACCCACTATTCGGAAAAAAAGCTTGCCATAGCAGCTCAAACCTCCGATCGGGAAATGGGAGTTCTAACCGGTCCTAACCCCAATTCCAAACAAATTGATTGGACCGAGGTTCGTGTAGGGAGAGAATAGAAACTAATAACGATGGAGCAAGAAAACGGATGCGCTAACGCGCAACGGCTTTCGCGCTAGTTGCTCAATCCGTTGCTTGTTTGGTTCGAGGTTGAGCTCACCCGCCGCCCTACGTCAGTAGTCTTCCTAACTTCTATGCCCTTTTTTTTGCTCTAAGGTAAGGTCCTTCAAGAACAGCATTGCGGTCGCAACGGGGCTCTGGGTGAATATTGTCCGCCCGTATGAGCCGGGCTGTGAATATTTATAGGTCGGGGTCTTTACTGAAAAACCACAATACTACACTACAACAATTTGAAGAAATCCGCAAGTGACTCTAATTTGAATTCACTAGTCGTGTTGAGTTTTTTTTATTTCAATATAAAAAATCTGCCAATCCCGATATTCCCACATTTCATTCTGGTCCAGTGTCCATTCCTGAATGAAAGAAATGAGCTTTGCCCCTTCACTCACTTATGAATTACTCCTTTAGCACTCTCTTTTTTAGATCAAAAAATAGAAACAGTTTACCTTTACCATACCTTCCAAGCAAGAGTGTTTTATTGCAAGATTAAGTTATTACTGAACAAAGAGAAATTCTCATTATAAAGGATGAGAGAAATTCGGAAGCACTTTTTTCTTATTCTAGCAGACGGAATTGAATTGGTCTAATTTAGGACTTTCCAATCGATTTTTATCTTACCTAATTCTATCTACGCCCAGGGGGTAGGTACGTCGCAAGCTCTGGGCAGCTATCTTATTCCAAAGAATATAGCTCCCTAAAAGGTTGCCGATACCATACCTCTATTGAACCCTACTGGATCCAATTGTTTAAGTGTTTAGTCGAGAGGAACCACATTGACACCATGCTTGTGCTAAGCCACAGCTCCATCAAACTAATCTGGATTTCTTCTTGTTTACGAATAATGGGGCATCTGCCTAACCCTATCAAACCTCTCTGCAACTACTTCTCTCTGTTCTCAGCAGCCCGCAGGATTTTTCGAGTCTCAAAGTCCTATTAGAACTCCCGCGCTTGCTCCTTTGGAGCCAAATGGATCTGAATTTCGGTAAGATAATACAAGAATCGTATTTGGTTGGGTTCTAACTCTGCTGTTCAGTCTGGCGCGGGTGTGATACCGGTGAAGAAGCGAGTAGTTGACAGTCAGGGAAGTAGATTCCTTTAAGGAGAGAAATTCATTGGTTTAGCCGTTAGGCGGAGCTTCTTTACACGTCGGTAGCGGAACAGCCCAGGCAGCTTAACGTGCTCTTGGCACAAAGGTAATAGAATGGGAGTCTGACGACACCCGGTACTCGGGATCTCCTGCTTGAAGAAGCAAGGAATTTCAATTACTCAGCCGTTGAATAAAATAAACTAGATACCCATGTTTCCAATATTTACTTCTCTTTACTTGCAGGACCTGGCCTAAGCATAAAGTAGATTTGCTGCACAAGCTCAAGTGGAGGAGGAAGCAGGGGTGGCGAACAAAATGTTGGTATGGAAGATCTCTTGCTCCCCCCCTGAAGGGTTCTTAGATTACCAAGTAAGGGAGGGAGGTAGGTACCATAGTTTCCTTCTTTTATTGAATACCAGTAACGCGAGTAAACATTTAAGTGAGAAGTTAGGTAAGCGTTGCCAATGGCCAAAGGCTTTACTCTTTACTTCTTGACTATAGTAATAGTAAATAATGTCACTAGATTTCGGCATAAATACTAGCCAGGTACCATTTCCCAAACTTGATTTCCTTTTTATGCACCTGTTTATGCACCTGGGTCATTGTTCACGAACTAAGACGGCTTAGCCGCCTTTCTTTGGGCCGTATGAAGGAAGTACTTCAACGAATGGGTAGGTTGCCAACCCAACATTATAGGCGGGAAGTTCTCCTTTCTCCAAGTATGCTCATTAGACCGATAGGTGAGTAGCTAGTATAGTAGTAGCCAATACTAAAAACCGATAGTAGAAGGGTCGGTGGATGGCCCTTGCGAAAGTGGCCACGCCGCATCCCTTCAGTAGCCAATCCTTTTTCTCAACGATGCAGTTCGCTTGGAACATGGCACAAGGTGTGATGTTCCGAGCGGTGGAGGACAACCTGTTTGTTGTTCCAGTTTTCTGCCTTGGCGACTGGCAGAAGCTCATGGAAGAAGGGTCGTGGCTGTTCCGCAACCATGGCGTGTAAAGAAGCCTTACGACGGGATGGCTAACCCGCGATCTATGGTTCTGAACCAGATTCACGTCTGGTCGCAGATTCATAAGATCCCGGAACTGTTCCGCCTGGAAAACCTGGTGCGGGATCTGGCTAATAAGAAGCAACAATAGAGAATCTCGCCTAGCTCGAGGCTGCGCCTCAGTGCCCTCTGTAAGTACTTTCTAGTAAAAAGAACTACCTTTCAAAGCACATACCATTATGGCTAGCTAAAACGAAAGAATGAGAGTACAAGGTATGGGTCTACGCTTCCAGCTTGCTCTAGAAAAACGGAAATGGGATCTCTCTCTGGTGGGAGCCTGGCAGCGGGGAAAACGGCACCTGCAGGGGTCCAGGTCTCCATGATGAACAACCACGACTTTGATCTTAACGAGCTGCCGCCTGAGCATGAGCAGCTCGTTCAGGAGCAGCCACTGTTGAAAATAGCGAGCCTCTAGAGGATGATGCTGATACATCATTTGATTTGTTTCGGGATGCAGAAGAACAGCCTGATGAGTACAATTATGATTATGATGACTATGTTGATGAATCCATGTGGGGAGATGAGGACTGGACAGAACAAGAACATGAGAAAGCGGAAGATTACGTGAGCATCTATGCTCACATCTTGTCCACCCCAGTAAGTGAACCTTTTGTATCCTTTTGCTTATATTTTGCTGTTCGTTCTGTAAATGACCTTGAGTTGTTTTTCACATTCTTTCTACAGGTAATTGCAGATATTGACAAAGATGGTGTACATGAAATGGTGATTGCACTTTGACTCAAAAGCACTATTCGATAAGACGCAGTAGAACTGTGCACCCGTTTTTGTTTGAGTTTGAGGCGACCTATACTACACTATAATAGCAAGGAGAGACAGCAGCTGATACCAGATCATACTACAGTACAGCTAGTGCGTGCTAAAACCCTCCTTGTGTACTAGGCTTATGAATAGACTAAACTGTTGAGACGTCTCTAGTGTAGGTGACAGGGAAGCCATGCTCGTTAGAAGAGAAAACAGATGGTTTGAGCAAGCATGGGTTCAAGCTCTAGTGGATGGGTTTGATAGCTGAACGCAAGGATAATTCATCTACGTAGCTAGTTGGTTATGGTGGCGGAGAAGCCCCTCTTTAGCTAGATTGGGCTCCTTTACTACTTTATTTAACCCGGGGTTATGCCTAAAACCGGTATCTTATGCGTGTTCGACTAGTTCCATTTCTGATTCTCCTTCTTCGCTGGGGTCTACATACGAAAGAATGGAACACTCGACAGCTTCGATACTCAAATAACCAGCTCATTATGCTTAGGTTGGGTTAGGAAAACGAAGCTTTCCAAGGGACTAGTTCTTTCGCGCATCTGTTTCTCCATCCGTTCTCTTCATATAAGAAGCCAGCCGCCTACTCCTACTATTGGGTCGGTTGGTCGGTCAAGTGAACCACGCCCAGCAGGTGGGTATGCCGATAAGATTCCTTTGTTCGACGTACGTCCATATGAAGCGAGCGCTTCAAAACGAGGCTATTATGCTGAAACTAGGGCTCCCTCTGGACGGGTAGAGCGAGAGGGATAGCAAGCACTTGAAAAGGGAAGGAAGGGTCTTAGAACTACTGAAACAGTAGTAGAACTCTTCCAAAATCAAAATAGGAGAGTGAAAAACAAAAAGAAGACCATTGGGCTGGGGAAGACTCCCTCAATCACTCTGCTGGGCGATGCTTCTTACTCTACCTTTCAATTCCTTTGCCTTTCTTCTTCTGATCGATCCAATGGTTCGGACTAGGAGGCGTAAACCCCGAAGGGAGATTGACCCTACCTAAGTATTTTCTTAGATAGAAGTGGTTGGTCAAGTGTGAGTCACGCCGGGGCGGGTAGACCCACTTTTAATAGCAACGCCCAGATCAATGGAAAATGGAAGTTTCTGGAATTGCAGCTCTGTTCTGTTCAAGAAGTCTTTCTCCAGGGTTCGGTTCAGAAGGCGGGATGGAAGAGAGAGAATGGGCTCATCGTGCGACAAGGTCGATCGATCACTCAAACTGTTCGGTATCTCTACAATTGAGTGAGCTGTGTTGCGAAGGAAAATGATGAAATTGCTTACTTTTCACAGGCGTGAATTCTATCTTCGATTAGATAGTTTCCATGCTTTTGATAAAAAGATGGGTTGGTATCTGAATGAAAGTCGGTAAGCAATCAATCTAGTGCTGTCCTCGGCAGACCAGGAAATGTAATAAACTTTGGAGCCTCATCATTGGAAAGATTGACAACTTAACGGTCTGAAAAACTATTCAAAGAGTGACTTTTAAGCCCCACTGGTTCGCTTTATTTTCAACGGACATTTCCTCCCTCGTCAGCAGCTTCATTACCTGCTAAGTCTGGAAGGGTAGTAAAATCACTCACAACAATCAATCTTTTCTTATGATACTGATACGATGCAAACGGTGACACCCCCGGATAATGTGTCTGTGCATTTGTGTCTGTCTTCCCTTAGATGTGAGGAATCGAGTCTCTATTGAAATCTGGAATCACAAGGTATCATTTCTTTAAAAACACATGAACGGGCGCCCTGAATGAATAAGAAATCGCTGCTATAACAGAGAGTTGCCCCAGATCATACAATGTGGTTCTCTACTTTCGGCTGGCTGGCAGATCAGCGTATTTATACGAAAGAGTAGACAAAGGTTCTGACAGGGGTAACTACTACCAAGAAGCGAACTCAGAGAGATGAAGATAGAGAAGTTAGCCGCAACCGATCATCGGAGGAAGCAGGCTTACAAGAAACTGATGGGACGATCGGAAGAAGAGAGTGATAACAGGTTTCTAGTTGACAACCTTCCGCATTTCTTATTGGGGTAGATTTCATACATTCCGATTTCCTTTACCCTCCCATGAGGAAAAGCTGGTGTGATTAAGGTTATCTAAAGAAAAGCTCATAGTGTTATGCCTTGTAGCTTATTCCACTCTCTATAGTAGTTCCCTTCGATTCAACGCAGTGAAGACAGTTTCAATCGGGTCGATGGACCCTTGGTTGTTTTTGTGATAAGTCGCTATTATCAAATAAATAGTCATTTCTTGCTCGATTCGAGAGGTGATTTCATTCCAAAGTGACAATTCATGTTGAACGCGTCCTCCGGCATTTACGATTCTTCCTACAGAGGGCACTACTGGCAAAGAATAACCTTTCCACCCGGCGAGAAAAAGAGACAGAGGTTTGCACTTGGTCCTCTTGGTTAGGATGTAGAGGGGATCTATCAACAATCCCGTCGTCTTCTTCCAGCTTTTTCCTCTGAATTTGATATACTTCAAAAACGAATCACTCTTTTCAGTATGAATGGCTCACTCTCCCATTCTTTCCGGCTAGGGCAGCAGCTAGACCCATATCTTTTGATGGCGAGCATCGATCGAGATCCTTCGGTGAAAGCTAGAACCAACTCTGCGAGGAAAGCGGAAGCAAACAGTTATGATGTGGTTGATAGTGTTTTTAGGGATAACCTAAGTCGGCGTTACCCGACATAGTCAACGGGGTACCTGCATTCTTTAACAATTCCGGACATAGGAACAATGAGCTGTCCCCACGGCTTCTCTTCCAAACCAATATCGCAATGGATCTATCTTCAGCTTATTCTCTCAATCAATGAATGCGGGTCATCGTGGAGAATCAGGGGAAGTGTAGACTATAAGTAGCCAATTTGCAATTCATTTCCTTGGCAATGACGAGTGATGGTATCTCGAAGCCATTCATCTTATCTCTGCAGCAGGAGATTCTTCACCGGACAAAAGATAAGGAAAAGACAAAGAAATCCCATGGGTAGTTTTTGGAAAAACCAATTCCGACTTCTCTTCTGATCTTCTTGGCTATGCGGAGGAGTCAGTAGAAACTGAACTCTATAACTCTTTTATTTAAGCTGAGTCGACCAATCCATGTGGAACCATAGGAAGCCGAAAGAAAGATAGAATGAATAGAATACAACTCAACATTTGAAGAATGGAATCTGTCCCTTAAACCTCCAAGAAATCGAATAAATCTAACTATAGTGGTTGGTGATTCCTGGTCGAGTAATAGTATCTCGGAAAATGGAGTTTCCACTGTTTGTATGGTCTCGTGGTAGATTACCTTCTCCAGGCGGGGAAAGGGCGCCGAAATGAATTAGATATCTTTCCACGGCTGTAACTACTAGTCATTCTACCCCTTAGAACACCTAGTAAAACTACTAGTCCTGGTCGATACACCTACTCGTTTCGTTGCAACTGTCCAATAAGCTAGGGTCGGGCATGTCCAAAGAAGAATGTACCTGGGTCGGTAGCGAGGAAGTAAACTAGTGCTTTCCAACTGAGCTGGATACATCATAGTCCTGGATACATACATATAGCAGGGGTTGCTCGCCTTGTTGAAACTAGTCCCCTTGCTGGCTCGGAAGCACCAGACCTATTCGTTTCACTCGAGAAAGTCATTTGCTTCACCGGTTCGATATGCGATATAAAAATCCTTTCCTTCCACGGATGCGACTAAAAAGAGAGTAGCTTCTCCTGCTCGCCTTGTTGAAACTAGTCATTCTGTTTCTGCTGTGGCTGGTTTATCGGCTGCTCCAACTGTCCAATCTGTCCCAACAGAGTTAGGCATTCCTTCTGAGCTAGCTAGGGAGTCAATAGCAAGACCGGGTACAACAAGCCTATTAAAGAATGAAGTAGCTCGAGTTCGGGGTTATCTCTCCTTTACGAAATAGAGGTTCACTTCGACTTTACTACTTTCCAGCCAACGCACTCTACTCAAATTGAAGGAAATTGTTTGGCCCCTATTCTATTTATTTATTAAGGGAGGGTACTCATAACGCTGAATCACTGTTTTTCTTTCCTAATGTTCATCTCAAGCTGGCTTCGACATCTGGTTATCGTGGTTCTTTCTCCTCCTTTTCTATCGCTTGCTTTCCATATTCCACTTTGACTTTATTTAGTATTGGCTTAAGGCTGTTGGTTCAACCGACTATAAGAAGTTCCAGAAGGGGTCCCGGCTCGGGGGCGGGGGTATCTTACCTCTTTTCCTCTGCGTTCGTGACAAGCTAGTAGGCACTCTTGTGTGGGTTGGCTCATTCCCCCGGAAAACGAATATTAAGAAGATAGATACCATTCCGTCGATACTAGATTCATTCTTTCCGCGAGGGCCTCTGCTTCTCTCTGTTCGGTGGGAGAGTATGGTAGTTGTCCTTCAGCATCTCTCTCAGGCTCAATGCCATTGCTCGATATGATGCGAAAGTCAATTCTATACCAACGACATCGTATAACAATAGCTCTTGTCTAGGGAAATGCAAAAAGTATGAGGCCATAACATCCGTACCAACACCGACGAACTGACCCGGTTAAAGAACAACCGCATGCTCAATTCTTAGTTCTGCTCTTTAGCCAAAAGGGTAACGGAATAATTGCGCTGTCTATAGGTGGAGATGAGCTGACTCAAACGAATGGTCATGCCAATGACAAAAAGGACATCCACACTGAAGCTTATTACTCGACTACTGTTAGACCCATGTTGTATGCCCTCATTAGGAGCCCGCAAGCCACTCCTACCTCGCGGGTGATGCATTCCCTTCTCCAGGTACTAAAAGTGATCATCAAGGAGAGCCCTCGCACTTTTAAATCTGAGTTAAATCTCAGCCGTCAATCTTTTATGATTGACATGAAATTAACGGTTATAAAGGTATGACTTATGGAGAACCATGAAATCTTCCGTCCTTTATTAATAGGTATAGATAGAGGAAAACCCTATCTTTCCACGACAAGGACTGATTGATAGTTGGACTCTTTTTTAAATTTTATGAACATTTGTCAAAATTCTGAATCTTTTTAGAAATTCTGAAAGAAAATCAAATTCGTGAACATTTTTTTTCAAATCTGTGAACATTTCAAATCTTGAACTTCTTCAAATTCATGTTCTTTAAATCCATGAACATTTTTTAAACTATGAGCATTTTTTCAAATTCATGATCTTTTTTCAAGTTAATGAACTGGTTTAAATCCACAAACATTTTTTATCTATAAAAATCGAAAGTCAGTTTTGTTCATGAACCAATAGTTGTTCGTTTTTAAATCTAAAAAATAGGTGTTCGTTTTTTAGCCGACAAGGGCGACTGAGCACGAAGACCGAGAAAGAGCTATTGGGTCACGGCCCGTCTACTGTCCGCGGGAGTGCCAACGGGGATTCACACACCTGAAGCGCCCAAGGTATCTTCAGGAGCTCCTATATGCCGCACTTCGCGGCAAATGGGCGCTCCTTCGCATAGGATACACACCGACTAGGCCGACCCATTGCGGATGCCTGCGGGTGCATGCAGCGAGCGGGTGCGATGGGAAGCTCCTATTGGTACTGTAGCGCAACAGAAAAAAATCACGAAAAAGCAGCGCGTTGTAGAGGACCTCCCAGTAAGTGTTGTCGATAGAAAAGGAGCTATGATTGTAAGTGACATATTTGTGACGCTAATTTCTAAGAACTAACCATAGTGCCAGAACTCAACACTTTTCTATTTTATTCGAACAATTCTTGGAAAATGTAAACAATTTTTAAAAAAGTAAGTAATGTTTCAAAGCCCGAACATTTTTTGTACAACGCGGTTTTTTTTTTAATTCCTTTTTTCAAAAAAGAATATTTTGAAATTGTTAACAATTTTTGGAATCCTAAACATTCTTTTCCAATTGTGACCAATTTTTTGAAAACGCAAACTTTTCTTAGTAAACGTGCACAATTTTTTAAAAAGTGATTATTTTTTTAAAAAGTTGAACAATTTCAAAATTCTGAAAAAAATTGCAAACCCCAGAACTAATTTTCAAACCTGAATATTTGTTGAAATTCTCAAATGTTTTTGGTTATGTGAACAAATATTGAAAAGCAGGAACATTTTTTGGAATTCAAAAGAAATTGAAACCATGAACATTTTTGGAAAACTCCCAGACATATTTTGAATTTGTGAACATATTTCGAAAAAGGAAAGCTTTTTTGAAAATATTAACTTTTTAAAAAATCTTCAACATTTTTTCCTAAATTTGTGAACAAAATTTGGAAAAGGAACATTTTCAAAATTCCAAATTCAAACTTTTTCTAAAATAAAAATAAATTTGAAGAAAAAAAGAAAAGAATAGAAAACAAAACAGAAAAAGGAAAATAAACTTGAAAAAGAAAAAAAGAAGAAAAGAAACAGCAAAATATTTGTAAAGCCGAAAAACCAATAAAACCGGTTTGGGATGGTTCCGAGAACTATGATCTTCTAGCACGGTAATCCGAAGTGGGTCGACCTATGCCGTTCCCTTGCACCTGTTCCTTGTGCGTTACAACGACAGTTTGTCGCACTAAACGTCAAATAGGATATTCCAACATCTCCTATATGGCTTAAGGCGCTAGTTGCAATTCATTCTGCAAACTGGCGCGCACTCCGCCTCAGCTCTGGGCCAGCCCATTTTACACTTTGCTTTTCTGTTTTGTAACACTCAAAAAAGGTGCGGCGGTGGGGGCGTCAGGGATCGAACCCACACTTGTTCCTTGTGCGTTGCAACGACAGTTTGTCGCAGTAAGCGTCAAATAGGATATTCCAACATCTCCTGTATGGCGCTTAAGGCGCCGGTTGCAGTTCATTTTGCAAACCGGCACACACTCCACCTCAGCTCTGGGTCGGCCCATTTTTACATTTTCCTGTTTTGTAGTAGTGGGGGCGTCAGGGATCAAACCTACGACCTCTTCGCTGCAAGTTATTTGCGCCAACCACTACACCATCACGACGCTTGGGTATAGCCACTTCCTTTATTATATTTCTACATACAGGAAATTCGCTATGTGTTGGAAATGTGCTATGTGTTTCTTTTTTTTCTTTTCATTTTTGCTTCCTGTTTATTTTCTTAAATTCGTGAAATTTTATCAAATAAAAGTTTTTTAAAAATTTTGATGGACTTTTTTCAATTTCGATGAACCTTTTTCAAATTCGATGTTTTTTTGAAAAGCAATGAACTTTTTTTCTATTTTTTGTGAACTTTTTTAGAAAGCAGTGAATTTTTTTCAGATTTAATGAACTTTTTAAAATTTGTGAATTTTTCCCAAATTCAATGAACTTCTTTCAAATTTGTGAACATTTTTCAAAATGGATGAACATGTTTTTAATACCAGTGAATTTTTTTTCAAATTTCATAATCTTTTTTAAAATTTACGATTTATTTCAAATTTCTGATTTTCTTTTTTTTCAAAATTTAAACTTTTCTAGAAAAGTCAACGGTCAACCAGCCGGACCAGTTGAACCAGCGAACGGTCGAACCAGGCGAACGAGGGGCGTTCGAGCGGGAGCTCCTAACCGGCGCTCTCAGCAACCTGAAAATGGTTCTCAGCGAGGATCGAACCCGCGCCATGAGAACAGCGAATGAGTCTAGCTAACCACCAGACCTAGCTTGCGCTACTGATGAAATTCAGGGCGAAATTTATAAGTACATTTGTAGTCACGTAATTTATTGCACACGTAAACTGTTAATGTAGCGCTTTGATTTTTAATTTTCTGAAAACATTTTGGAAAAAGTCCATGAATTACAGGAAAAGTTCATTTGTTTTGAAAAAAAATAGATTTTGAAAAAAAGTTCATGATTTTGAGATAAATGTCTATGAATTTTGAACAATAGTTCACAAATCTTGAGAACAAAGTTCACAGATTTGAAAAAAGTTCATCAAAATTCAAAAAGGGTTTGTCAATTTTGAAAAAAAGTTCACCAATTCGAAAAAAGTTCATCAATTTTAAAAAAGTTCATCAAAATTCAAAAAAGGTTCATCGATTTTGAGAAAAGTTCATCCAAATTCAAAAAAGGTTCATCGATTTTGGAAAAAGTTCACCAATTCAAAAAAAGTTCATCAAAATTCAAAAAAAGGTTCACCGATTTTGAACAAACTTCATCAATTTTGAAAAATAGGTCACGAATTTGAAAAAAGATCGTCGGTTTTGGAAAAAAGTTTACAAAAAAGGTGAAAAAAGTTCATCGAAATTGAAACAAAATTCATCAAATCTGAAAAAAGTTCATAGATATTGAAAACAGTTCATTGAAATTGGAAAAAAGTTGATCGAATTGAAAAAATAGTTCATTAAATTTGAATAAAGGTTCATCAAAATTTAAAATAAGTCCATGGATTTTGAAAAAAAAGGTCATCGATTTGAAGAAAATGTTCGTGTATTTGCAAACAAATTCATCGTTCCAAGACAAAGAAAAAAAAAAGAAAACGAAAAATAAAAAATGGAAAACAAAAAAAGGAAAAAAGAAGAACGAAGAACGAATAATAGACGAAAAAAGTAAAACATAACCACGTCTCGGTCTGTGGTTGCGTGGTTAAACTCTGTCCTTCACGAGGGAGGTAGGTGGTTCGAATCCTCTTAGCTCACATTTTTGCGGATTAGACACCAAATAAAACGGAATCGATAACTCCCGAATGACCGGTATTTTCATATCTCATTCCGAACGTGTCGAGAGCCACTTGATCAAAACGCACATATCTTAAAGCTAACCCCTGCCACGTCATCCAGTGCCGAGCGTTCAGAGAAGCGGTCGTCATGAATGAACCCCACTCCCCTATCCATTCTCCCCACTCCATTCCCCACATGCCGAATCCTCCTGGCCGGCGACCTGGAGACCCGAGTGAGGCGGAGGCCGACCGCGGGCAGGTCGCCGCGATGCTCGCCGACGCGAAGCACTAGCCGTTGTTCTTCGGATCCGCGCCGCCCGGCTCGAGCTGCCGTCGTGGGTGGAGGCCGTGGGCCGCGGCGGCCGCTGAGCAGCCTTCATCTTCCCTTCCCGAGCTGGCCGACCTCAACGCCATCGGAATCCGCCGTCGGCGAGCTGACCGTCCCCGCCGCCATCAGAGGCCTCCGCCTCGGGCTGCTCCACCCTCTCGATGCGGCTGCCATTGCGAGAAGAGTCCCTTTCAGCTCCGGTGGTGATCCCCTTTGCCGCTGTGGGAGAGGAGTCTCCTCGGCTCCGGCGGCGATCCAACAAGCGGCAACCATGGCGAAGTTGCAGCTGCGCGCGACGCTGCTCGCGACGGCCGGCGACATCGCGGCTTCCGTCCTAGAGCTCCCTCTCCGCCGTTTCGCCTTACACAAGCGTGACGCGGAGGTTCTGGCATGGCTTCCTGCATCAACAGCTGATGGCCATCCATGGCCCAGTGCCCTCCGTCGGGGGAGCTGTTGGTGCTCGCGTAGGCGGCATGCTAGAGGATGAGTTGCGGCTCGGACAAGATCTGGGGAGGTCGGCGGCTTACTCTTCCATTTCCCCCCACGATCGAGCCAACAGGAACTGCTACTGCTGCTCCTGTGGTATGCTGCTATCCCCTTTTTTGTGATTGCTTCTGTTTTTCCTTTAGATCATATGCAGTGTTTTTGCTATGGTGACTGGATTAAGTTGCCACGAGTACCGAGTTCACACATCGTCTTGGCATGTTTTTTAGAAATCTTTGTAATAGTTCACACATCATCACGACAGTTTTTAGAAATCTTTGTAATAGTGACACGGCAAATTTTAGTTTAAGTTGCCATGGCAATTTTCAGTTCAAGTCGCCATGGCAAATTTATTGGAAAGAGCATGGCAAATTTTTTGTTTAAACATGATGGCAAATTTACATTTCCAGAACATGGCAAATTTAACTATGTAGCACGGTAAATATACTTTTATAGCCATGGCATTTTTTAATATATTTTCATGGCAAAAGTATTCCATTTTTGCCATGGCAAATTTAACTCCTCTTTTTGCCATGACAAAAATAAGTTTATTTTCACATGGCAAATTTTAGGTTATGTTGCCATGGCAATTTTTAGTTTAACTCGTCATGGCAAATTTATTATAAAGAGCATGACAATTTTAATTCAAATATTATGGCAAATTTAAATTTATAGAACACAACACATTTTACTATATAGCATCTTAAATATACTTGTGTAACCATGGCATTTTAAAATTTATTTCCATGGCAAAAGTACTACTTTTTTGCCATGGCAAAAATTAAACCATTTTTCCATGGCAAATTTTACTCCATTTTATGCCATGGCAAACTTCTTTAATTAACATATTCGAAAACATGTAAAGTTGCCATGGCAAAGTTATAATTGTTGAAAAACATGGCAAACTTTGCCATGGCAACTTACGATGTTCAAAAACATGGAACATTTTGTAGATGTTCAAAAAATATGACAAATTCGCCATGGCATTTTAAAATGTTGAAAAAATGGCAAACTTTTAATATGTGCAAAAACATGGTAACTTCTTTTAATTAAGTTTGTTCAAAAACATGACAAACTTATTTTAATTAACATGTTCACAAATATGCAAACTTGCCATGGAAACTAAACATGTTCAACATAACGTGGCAATGTTTGTAGATGTTTAAAAACATGGCAAATTTGGCATGGCAACTAAAATCTGTATTGTTTATAGATATGTCTTTTTCCATGGCAACTAAATGCACTTTTTGCTATGGTTCGTGTCTTTTTGCCATGTCCATCCGGAGAATGTTGGTCATGGACATTACAAATTAGTTTGAGAACACGCCAAGTTTGTTCTTTCAAATTTGTTTTTGCCATGGGGATTACATGCAGAATATCATTACAACTTAAGATGTTTTCTCCATTGTTTTCCGAAAATTTTCTATGTGTCTAGAGAGAACTTTTTTCACCATATCACTTCACGGCAACTTTTGCGTTTTTCTGTAAACTTCATAGTGATCACAGCTTTTCATACTGTACAGATGCAAAATGCCATGATTTTTCCTATTTTTCGCCATTTTTTTAAACCATAAACTTGAACGTGGCAATTTTTTTCATAGAATGGCAAAAGTCCATGGCAATTGTAACGTGTAAAAGAACATTGTTTTTTAATCACATAAAAACTAGGCTTTTTTTTACTAATCGCAACTTAATATGGGCTTTATTTTTCGTTTTCCTTTCACAGGAAAAAGGCCGGACCTGGTTGGTGGGGGCGTTCGGGCTGGGGCGTTCTCCTCCCGAACGAGTCGTACTCGTTCGATCGATTACCCTCCGAGGAAAGTATCGTTTTCCCCCCGAAATCCTCTCTGATGGATCAATTTCCCCCTCAACTCTAATACCGGATCAATCAACCCCTCAAATCTCTAAAACCGGATCAATTCCCCCCTAAAGTGGTTTTGGACTTGATTTTGAGTGGTTTTGACCCAGATCGTGCACTTCTCTCGGTTATGGCCGTGCACTTCGCGTCTTCAGTGCGCCCAGCTCGCCTCCGTGGCCGGCATGCTCGCCGCTTGCCGTCTTCATGGTCTCGACCAGGCTGCCGCAGAAGTACTCCCACTCCATGCCTACACGGACGCCGATGCTTCCCGAGAAGCCATCTGATGCCATGCTCCTGCTCAAGTCCGACTGCCCAGTCCGGGAACCGCTCTGTGTGCCTCGCACCGCACTGACCGGCGTCCCGCTTGGCCAGCGCAGGAGACGAACTGCATCAGCACCGTCGACGCGCTCATCCGGCCGCCCGTGATCACGCTCTGCTGCGCCAGGCCCGCATTCTCTTCCTCCCGGCGAGCGGCGACGGTGTTCGAGGCGGCAACCACGCAGGCGTCGTTCTCGATGAGCGTCTCCAGCGTGTCGGGGCTGCTGGAGGATGGCGGCAACGTGATCTCGTCGTCTTCGAGCTCCGTCGTAGGCTCTTGTGGCGGAGACGGCTCTGGGCCCCGGTGCCGACGGCGTCTCTCGCCGGTCTGCATGGCCGCGTTCGCCCCGGCACCACTGCGCGACGGCCACATGGTACTCGCCGATGTCGAAGGAGCTCCAGTTCATCCTCTTCTCGTTCCCGGCCTAGCAGCTAGAGGTGGAGGAGGACAAGGATGAGTCAGTGGAGGCGTCGCGCGGGGAGGAGGCGGAGCCCTGGAGCGCGTACTCGACGATGCTGACTGGCACCACCTGAAGCGAGACGAAACAAAGGAGAGCAGAGCGGGTACGCGGTTTGGGTCAAAACCACTCAAAATCAAGTTCAAAACCACTTTAGGGGGGAATTGGTCCGGTTTTAGAGATTTGAGGGGCTGATTGATCCGGTATTAGAGTTGAGGGGGGAATTGATCCATCAGAAAGGATTTCAGGGGGAAAACGATACTTTCCTCATTACCCTCCCGTCCCGAACGTGACGTTCGGTCTTGGGTCCTCCCAAACCGAACGGTCGCGCGTTATCGGGGTCCAAATAAAAACACGGAAATGGGCCGGCCCAGTGCGCCGCGGGGGTGTGCGGGCTGAGGTTAGATGAGCTGGCCCATAGTGCGTGCGCGTGAGCGCCAGCGCCGATTAGGACCTCCCGTTTTTGTTTTTGTTTTGTTTTCTCAAAAAAAAAGGACCTCCCGTTTTTGTCGCTGATCGATTCTGTTTCGCAGCGTGGACTGGCACAGCGCATGTTCGTTCTCCTTGGGCAGTTTCTTGGATCAATGTGCCCGAAGTGCCCCTGGCTCCCGCGCCTCCCCTTCCAAGATGCTTCCTTTTCCCCTTCAAAAGACGACGAGTGCACCACAGGCGCACAGCCTTGCATCCTCGTCATCTTCGCCTGGATCCCTCTCTCTCTCTCTCTCTCGGGATCGCTCCACGCCACCTCCATTTCCTAGAGCGAGGGATCCCCCGAGTAGAATTGTGAAGCTGCAGATCGAGGTACTGTATCCCACAATTCCCTTCTCGCCGCGCGTTACCCCGACCGCTGATTAATTCCTTCTGTCAGTAGCCGCCAAGTGATTGATTTCGGTTGTGGGTGTGGCCGGAGGAACCGTGGATCTTGAGCGGGTTGTTTCGAGATCACGCCCCCCTTGATCTGTCCTTGGTAGATCCCCGCTTTTCCGTTCAGGGCGCAGTGGCTTCGCTTGTGTGGATCCCTCAGTGTTGTACTACTGTTGCTATACATAGCCTAGTTCTTCAGACAACGAAGCTGGGAACAAGGATAGATGCACCCCTCCATCTGCGCCAGAGTTTTACGATCTGTGTCCCTCGAGTGCAACAGCCATAGCCTCCATTTGGTCATGTTGTAATGAACTTACATGGCCCTTGATTTGCATTACTCATCGCAGGTGCAATCTGCGGCTTGAAATTATAATTTCAAGCCGCAGATTGCACCTGCGATGGGTCGATCTTAGAACATCATTTCCTGCAGTACTGTAGTTCGTCGTCCCATGTATCTTATGTCAGTCGATCTTAGAACATCATTTCCTACAGTACTGCAGGTCATCGTTCCATGTATCTTATGTCACTCACTGGGCATGCCTCTTTTATGAGGTCCCCACATAATAACCTTTGGACTGGATTCATGAGTTAACATGATGAATCATTTAAACAGTGTATCTATCTACTAGCATGAATTATGATTTTCGCTTCTTCAATTATCTCTGAAGTTTGGTAGTGCATTATTTTGACACATGGAAGATGCAATATCGCTGTATTAGGTGTTTATTTCCACGTCCCGATGAGTGCAGTTATTACTGTGATCCTACAAATCAGGCTGTTCATAAGCATATAAAACCATGTACTAGTTCAAGGTGCTTAGAGAAGTACTTCGTAAAAATAAACAGATTGTCGCTTAAACCGTTGCTTGTTTTTTTAACAGAGGTGCCAAGCACCGGTGCTTAAGAAAACAACATGTTCATTTTTACAAGCACCTCTCTAGGCCCCTTGCATTATACATGTCCTAATGCAGTTGATCAGTTAATGGTATTCTTGTGGATTATAATGGTTCAGAAAAAACTTCCTTATGCTGATACCAGTCTTTTTCTTGGCATTGCCAGAAGTGAGCCATGGCGAAGATCAAGCCGAGAGCACTGCTGGCACAGAGCAAGCAGAAGAAGAGCCCTACTAAAATCGGCCCAACAATGTTTGCCTTTATCGTCGTCGGTGCCCTAGTGGTGTCCTCACTCTACGCATACAAGTACTGGATGAGCAATGGACCAGCTGGAGCAGAAAGTGTTGCTGGGAACTAAGCCCGAGCAAGTGTGGAATGATTGAGTTTTGTTGTTGTATGTATCATCTTGTTGGCTAATTTCCGTTGTTGTACTCCAGTAAATGGAACGTAGACAGATTTTTTGCCATGTTTAGTTCTTACCCCCATGGTACATTGTATTAATATACTTGCTATGTCACATTCTTTTCATTATTGCTATGTCACATTCTTTTGGTGGCGCTTTACAAATTTATTTATTTTTCATTATTGCTCCGATTTTGAGCTTTCTTGGAACTTAAGACCTTTTTTTTTTGAATTTTCTGGAACTTAAGACCTTGTTACGCTTTTTAATAATATGGTTGCATGCATCGATTGATGCAGAGGCCAGAGGTAATCCTCCTTTTCCAAAAAAAAATGTCACATTCTTTTCTTTGACTTGATATTTTTCTCTTCGGGATGATATTGCTGGAATGATTGATATCCGTGGCAGTTTGTGGTTGTTTAACAGTTGTTATGGTTTACTGGCTTGGAACTCACCACTGTTGCTCCTCAAGCAAAGCAAAAGTTGCTTATGAGTTGCTTCATGATTCTGCATCTGCTAATTATTCTGCTTGCAATGCTCATTTAGTCATTATTAGTAGTAGTATTCTCAACCATGTCGCTGTTGAACAGAAAAGGCAAATCACATGAAAGTACACACATAATGGACGCATGGTACCCCCGCTGCAAGGTGGGTTCGGTCGGTTGTTGCGCCGTTCCCATCAGAATTCAGATCAGCAGATGTATGTCTCCTTCTCTGCTCTGTCGCACCATCTTATTGGGGCATTTTCAATCGCTATAGCAGCCGAGAATATCGAAATGCTCATGACAGTTCTTGTTGGCATTAAAAATCTACTCGTATTACTGACTGAACTGAAATCTACCTGAAGTTTCGAAGAAGAAGAAATAAGAGGGGAAAACTAACCATTGCTTCGTTATCCTTTTGTATCATCTATAGTTTGGCCATGTCCACACGTTACACGTGTTCGTGAAAACAACACGCGTTGATGAGACGAGACTTGGGAGTTGGGAGTAACCCAATCCGACCTCCGCCCGATGACTGGCTAGGCGATGACCACAACAGGCGTGACTGCGACCCTTCTCCCTTCCACGGCAGCTACCGATGTTTGGTGCACCCAACTCGAGCCAGTAGGATACGTTTTCCTAACACCACTTTTCTGCCCGGTTTTTTTGCACGCTTTACAGGTCAAAAAGAAAATCTCACTGGAAAGAAATTTCTTGTTGTCTGTACACTTCTATTTTGGACTCATCATCACTTTATTATTATTATTTTTTTAGGCCTAAATTTTGCAAGTCCGTTTTCGTTTCCACGATACACAAACGTTTCCTTTTACCCTACCCCCTCTCCCACCCTAAAAAAACCGAAGTTATAGCTTTCACAGAATGAAAATTGATACCCTCAAAAAAAAAAACAGAATGAAAATTGACTCGGTGTCCAGTAAACACGTGGTAGCAGGTCCGTACGTAATCAGACAATATTAAGAAAATCAAAGGGTGTTTGGCCATAAATGAATTGAACCGCACTCCCTTCTCTCATGGAGTATATAAATAATAATCTTGCAGCACCGGCCGATGGGCCGTCGCTCTCGGCCATTTCCGGCGTCGATCCACGGGAGAGGTCTCGATCGGTCCGACCTCTATCCCAACGTTAATGATGCCCGAATACTAGTCGCAAAATTAACCTGACCTGACCACGCACGCATGCTGGCTGGCATAGCCGATGGGTATCGCCATCGGGGCCGGTGATTGGTCCACGCATCTCGCAATCGCCAAGCCAGAGGATAGGCACCCGGCGGTCACCAGTTGACAGGGCCACGGACAGCACTTTGTAAAAAAAAAAAAAGATCATCCGGCACCTGCGGTGAGATCTTGCCGTCGATCGCCGGCTTGATGATCAACTCTTTTTCTTACATGGTGGCCTGCGTCACCACAAAGCTGCTGCTAGCTAGCCGACGGGCCGGTCAAATGTGCCAGCCTGCCTGCAGTCGTAGCTTGGCCCAGCTATGACTGCCATTGAACGATTAAAATTATGTTTCTTACGTAGTACTCTCTTTTTTTCTAAATGTAAGTTTTTTTAAGATTCTAATGCGGACTACATACAGGTGTATATAGACGCATTTTAGAGTGTAGATTCATTTATTTTGCTTTGTATGTAGTTTTTAGTGAAATCTTTAGAAATACTTATATTTAGAAACGGAGGGAGTACATAATTAGATCACAGTAAGGTACTCCCTTTGTCCCAAAATATAAGAATATTTTTAACACTACACTAATGTAAAATATGTTTTTATATTATGGGATGGAGGTTGTAATTCCGAGACCCGAATGTTTTGCGAGAAAACGCCCTCAACTGGCACGTCGTTCATGCAAAAAAAGAAAAAAACTAGCACGTCGTTGGCCAATTCAGCCAACCGGTAATCGGATGAGTTGCAACTACCACGCCGGTTGAGAACACGTTTGCAAATGCTTACGATGTAAGCTTAATTTACCATTCTTTGAGAAAACTTCAGCTACGATCAGTTAGTGAACCCCGGTAGTATTTTCGGAATTATTTATGCTACCGGGTTTGTTCTGACAGTAGCATGTGACCGTGGAGGAGCCCTCCGATGTTCTGTTCCTGACCCCATGTTACCTCCGTGTACGTAAACACAGACGAGTTGTGAGTGCGAGGGAGTTCTCGGAGAAAAGGGGACCGAAGCCGCTGCCCGATTTCCGGTTTTCATTTTTCTGGGAAGCAAGGCGGGCGTCGTGCGCATACCTCACATGCTTTCAGTACGGCTCTCGAGCTCCAAAAACCGCTTTATTGAAAGGTGCACCTCCGCTCACCTCTTATACACTCTGTTTCTAAAGATAAGACTTTTTTTAAGATCGTATACGTGTATTTTAGAGAGTAGATTCACTCATTCTTAGAATGTAGATTCAGCCATTTTACTCCATAGATAGTCCATATTAGTATATTTAAAAAAGCTTATATTTAGGAATGAAGGGTGTAGTTTCTTTTCTTCTTATAGTTTTTTTTCTTGCGTGGTCTTTCCTTCTTACATTTAGTTAGCTTTTCTCCCGAAATCAGCATGCAAAATATGCAGAAGACAATGTACAGTGGTGTCCATTGTTATGCACGGGAAGCAATTTAATTTGATTCATCTCGGTCAAGGGGGTTTGGCGAGCCACCACCAGAAAAGAAACTTTCTTCCCCTCTCATCATCCTCAAAATATGTCGCCCGGCAAAGCCGTAACGCGCTGAGGCGGTGGAAAGGTCATGTTCGCGAGGTGTGGCTTAGTGCGACGGAGTTTGGCCGACTACTATGGTAACTATGCGTTGACCGATCGGGGTTGGCGGTGCTGCCCGAGTCGGCAGCATCCGAGAGCCCAAGAACCATCACGACGGTGACCTTCGACAACAACCCAACCTGGCTAGGTCACCATAGAGGAGGGCATGGGGACATGGTCCTCGAAGGCGACAAACTCGACTTCATGCTTAGATCCAACATGGGCGGCTTGATTTAGGTAGTCTATATGTTTTGGCTGGGACGACGAGGTGGATGCGTCATCCCAATGTAGGAATAATGTCCTTCCAATTCTATCTCTGTCCCATCAATGTGCTAAGCTCCTGGGAAGGCCATGTGAAGGTGTGTCTTCGATAGATATTTTCTGGATCTTGTTGGTTTTGGCCTCTAGTGAATCCGGCCGGCGTTCATGATCTTTGAAGTATGTGCATGCTTTCATGATCTTTGGAGTATGTGCATGCTTTCTTTTAACGACGAGATCGACAGCTCCGGCCTTCGCTTCCCGTGTCGGACAGGCAACAGGTGGCGGTGTGCAAGCACGACGCCAAGTCCCGTGCGTGGAAGACCTTCCAGCGCTGCAGCCGGCTCTTCAACCTGGCCATCCAGCGGCAGCGCGTGGCCGAGTGGGCATGGTTTGTGGCAAGGACCGCCGCCGGCGCTAGAGATGCGGCTGCAGCTGCGCAGCTGTCGGCGCTCTAGGCGGAGTACCATCTTCAAACCCGGCTCTCGAGAACCCTAGTGAAGTTGAATTAGAAGTAGACCCTGGGTATGAACTAATTTAAATTTCTGATTGCACTATGTTAAATTAAGTTGTATGAACTCTGTGTGTAACTCCGGCGAACTCCGGCTATGTATGACTATGTCTAATTAACACGCGAACTGCTAACTTTCAAAACCGTGATGAAGTCCGATTCTGATGCGGGATCTGTTCCGTCTCCGCACGTTTTATCCCGTAAAATCTGTCTATGAAAGCTTTTATAGACGTTTGTGGGACGCGCGGTTGCAAGATCTGTTATAGATGCTCTAATTAAGGGATTCCTTCGTGGGAGGCGGCCACTTGCGAGAGACATATGAAGTGGGTATTAATCCGGTGGCCCAGCCCCGGTTGCCCACTCCACAAGGATAAGAAAATGATGACACGCATCACAGGTGGAGCCATTAATTCCAGAAGAGAGTACCCCCTACCCTGCTGCGCTTCTGGAGGTGATGTCTCACTCAGGCTCACCACAGGTGACTGTACCCTGCTACTGCCGCAGCGATTGTCGGACGTCCAAAAAGAATCTTTTTCTCTCTCACACACACAAAGATAAAAGCGGGCTTCCTCGCCGCGAAAAAGAATGAAAGAAAAAAAGAAAAAAGATGGTGGCCGGCGGCGACCTGGCGTGCTCTGTTCAAACGCAACCCCAGCACGCAGCAGCTAGCTCCCACGAGCATCACCACCACTACTGGTAGTAGTAGTACTCCGGTCGTGTCGTGTCGATCGCTCCATCTCCCGTCCACGTCCCGGCAACCCCCGTGGAGATCAACACAATAATGAATAAAGCCATTTCTTTTCTCTCTCTCTCTCTCTCTTGCTAAGCTTGCTAGGTTTGCACCAACCGGGCGGTTTCTCCCCCGACTTCTCGCGACCTGCCCGTGCGTGCCCCCCTCAACCGCGAGTTTTTTTTTCTACCGCTTTCTGGAGAGATCCAGGCCCAACCACCCGTGCCGCGGGCACCTGGGCCCCAATCCCGCCCCGACGCTCCCCTCCCCTGGAGAGAAGCGAAGCGAGGCGCGGCGCGAGATGACTAGACCCATCGCTTTCTCTCGCCGCGTAACGAGCGGACCACTTCGTGCCGTACTGCTACTACCACCACCGTCTCGTCGTCCCGCGCTCGCGTTCGGCTCGGGCGCGAAATTCGCTTGGCGAGAAGGCGGGGAGAGAGAGATTGGTGGGTGGGTGGGTGAGGAGGTGGAGGGAGCATCCTTTCCTTTCTTTCTTCCTTGTGCGGCCTCGGGCATGGGATGGGAGGGCCGCGCGCGTCCTTGTCCTCGGCCCGCTCTGCGTGTCGGCTAGTGTGCTCGCCGCTTTGCTTCTTTTCCAGGTCCTGACCTTTCTTCCACATGCTCGCGCTTGGCTACATGTACGTACGTCCGGCTCTCGGCCATCGGCGGCACGCGGGAAGGAGGATGATCCAGCGGCGCCTTCGGGTGGACCGCCGCGGCAAGATAATCTGAGGTCCAAAACTTCCTCCACTCCGAGGATCGTATTAGGCCAACTCCACCGCATGGTCTCAAACAAACATCCGATTTGACCAGATTTTATCCGTTTGAGGTGACAATGGATTCGCCCATATCCGCTTCTATCGGTTGGATCGTGGTGCTCAACGCGCGGCTGCACCCCAAATAATCTCCGTGTTGGACGTGATTAAAAAAACAGAAAAAACTTAAATAAAATGACTAAAAATAAATAAACGCAGTTAAAAAAGCATAAAACATAAGTTAGGGGTCACGGCCACAAAACGGCAGTTTCACGGTTCACCTAACGGCCCAGTGTCATAATTAACAAAAAACAAAATGAAAAAATGCCGCTCGCGCGCTCGTGTCATCGCTGACGAGGTCGACGTAGTCCGGCGGCATCCAGAGGTGGGCCGGCGGTCTGTGGTACGTGGGGGCGGGCTGGAAGGCAGGGGCCTGCACCACCTCCTCCCGTGGCGACACATCTCGCTACGGTGACCGTGGCGGCATGGGGCACCAGTTCGCGACCCCCACGGCGTCAGCCATCTCCAGAGCCGAGCAGGACCAGCTCCAGTGCTACCCAACCAGGGCCGGGTGGAACGCGACCATCGGCTCCTTCTCCACTACCTCCTCCGCCCTCGCCATCTCCAGCTCGGGGATGGCGACGTCGCCGACCGCAGATAGGGCCATCGTCTCCTCGAGGCCCGGCCATTGGCGCTCATCGTGCGTGTTCATGGGGTCCTTCATGACACGTTGCATGAGCCGGACCTCCTCCTCTGTTGTCATGCGAGGAGGTGGAGGTGGCGACGGAGATGGGGACGGCGACGGCGTGGGCGTGAGGCCGCGCACCCGCCTACGCCCGCGCACCTCCCGACGTGGCCGACGCGGCCCTGACGCTGTGCCAATGAAGTAGGACGCGCGCCGCACGTCGTGCTCGTCCTGGAGCCACGTGTCCCAGAGCACGGAGTCAGGGGCGTACCTCTCGTCGTAGTAGAGGTCGTCAGGGAGGAGGCGGCGTCGGTGCGCGATCTCATCACGGCGCGCACGACCGCTCATCGGGACCGGCGGGATCGGGACCCGGTCGGTGGAGAGGTGTCAGTTGTTGGGGAGGTGGACATCGCTCCACGGGACTAGCGTCCGCATCTCCCAATAACGTCGGCAAACATCCATGGCCAGGTACTGCCGATCGCGCTCGCCAGCGACCCTAGGGGCGATGGTGAACGGGGCAGGCGCGGGGGCCCGAAGCGGCGGCGAAGCGGCCTCCTCTTTCATGGAGCCGCGGCAGTGTCCCGAGGAGGAGCCGGCCTCGCGGCCGTGCTTCCCCTTGCGGCCGTGCTTCCAAAACCCCATGGCTTCTAGGCGGCCGGCCGGCGAGCTCGAGGACGGGAAGAGGCTAGGGTTTGGGCGTGTCGGGTTTCGAGGAGGCAGCGGGCTGGAAGTGGGAAGTGTGGACGACGACCGGTCCACGGCCTTCCCATTTAAGAAGGACGGCGAGCGTGCGCCTGGGCGAATGACAGGTGGGGCGGGCCGCGCGTGCGCATTGATGTTGGCGGGTGGGAGGTAGGTGGCCGCCTGCCACGTGGCCCTGACGCGGATGTTCGACCCGTCCGTTTGCTGTCCGCCTCGACCCAAACCCAGCGCATGTTTGCGCTCGAAATGGGTCGGCTCGGACACAAAACAGACCAGATGGGTCTGGGCCGTCGCGCGCTGGGCCGAACGGTTTGTCTGTTTTACCCCACAATGGACGGGGCTGGACGGGATGGGGTCGCGCGGTGGAGTTGGCCGACATGGATGTTCGCTTTGCCCGGATTCTGTCCGTTTGGGTGGACCGACGGGGTCGTGTCCGGGCCTGTCTTGGGTTGCGGTGGTCGTGCGCCCAGCGCGCGGCTGCATCCTTTGGCCCCATCTTGTCCGCCTCCATTTTAAAAACGACAACATTCGAAATGCCAAGCCCTAGTTCAGGCCAGCGGCCATAGTTCACGCCGGCAATAGAGCCAACGGCCTACACGTCCTCACTGGCAACACAGCCAACCTCCAAAATGGATACTTTTGTTCACCGACAATACAGCCAGCGGCCGACAACACAGCCAGCCTCCAAAAAACGAATGTGTTTCACGCCGGCACACAACCAGCGGCCCAGCGGGCGCATCCATGCGAGCCTCCAAAAAAGAACGGCCACATCCGATCGGACGACCTAGTTCAGGCCGTCGGCGTCGAACATCTCCTTCTGCCTGGCCTCGAACCAGCTCCTCGTCTTCTCGCTCATCTTGGTCAAGTCCACGCTCATGGTCGCAAGGGCCATCTCCTTTGCTTTGGTTGCGGCATTGGTGGCCTCAATGTCGAGCTGCCTCTGTCTGGCCGTGACATTGGCGGCCTCGATGTCGAGCTGCCTTTGCCGGGACGCCTCCTCCAAGTCGATCTTCCTTTTCTTGGCCGCCTCCTCCATCTCAAGTTTCTTCCTTTGAAGTTCTAGGTATTGCTTGATTTGCTCGTCCTAGCTTTGCCGATTCTTCTCGTCCCTCACATCCTTTTGAGACATCATGCCATGCAAAGTCTCATGCAAGGCCATGGATGAGGCATCACATATGTCGTCCACCTTGGAGTTGGTATTTCCCCTCGGCCTCTTCAACGCCTCGCCATCTCCACCTCCGGCGAACTTGGCCGTCTTCTTGCCTCTCTTGCTTTAAAGTTCACGGTATTGATCCTTAAACTTAGGGCAATTGTTGATGATCGTCCAACAATGCGTAAGAGTGAATGGCTTGTCATTGTGTCGGGCCTTGAATGCTTCCAAAGATTGAAATGCCTACACCACATGATCAACAACAATTGAACATGGAAACATATACAAGGCCTTAGTCTCATGGTCATAGCAAAGAAAGGACTAGGACAAGGAGAGCATACCATGTCCCCAACACCGAGACCACTCACGGGCCGTGCTTCAACACTCTCAAATGCCGCACAATACTTGTTGCACTCTTGTTGGATGAACAACCACCTCTTTTGAATTGAGGTGATGCCACAGTTGCTTGTAATTTGGTAGGGCTCAAACATCTTCCTTTCATGGAATGTTTTGTGGACTCTCGTCCAAAAAACAAGGCCCTTTTGTTGCGCGTCGGTCCTCGGGTCTTGGCTAATCTCCATCCAACATTGGCAAATCAACTTGTCCTCCTCTTGCGTATATGAACCCATGTGAATGCTCTTCCTCCTCTTTTGTGCTTCCGCTCTTTGGGTGAGCTCGTCGATGAAAAATGGCTCGCCACCGATATAAATGTCATTGCCTTCTTCTTCATCACCATCACCTTCGCAATAAATGTCATCGTCTTCATGCCATGAGCCACCATGGTCGTAGTCAGCATGGGCATCAGCCTCTTCATCGACAACATACGGGGCGCGGCCATCCTGACTTTGGGTCTCTTCGGGATCGTAGGCATGGCCATGCCCACCCTCGAAGGGGGGAATGGCCATGCCCACCCTCCATGAACATCAGGGAACAGAATACATCGGGAGTTCCGCCGCCAGAAGACTCCGTAGCCACCGAAAACCAATCTAGACCCGTTCCGGCACCCTGCCGAAGGGGGGAATCCCTCTCCGATGGCCATCTTCATCATCCCGGTGCTCTCCATGACGAGGAGGGATTAGTTCTCCCTTAGGGCTGAGGGTATGTACCAGTAGCTATGTGTTTGATCTCTCTCTCTCTCTCTCTTGTGTTCTTGAGGTGATACGATCTTGATGTATCGCGAGCTTTGCTATTATAGTTGGATGTTATGATGTTTCTCCCCCTCTACTCTCTTGTGATGAATTGAGTTTTCCCTTTGAAGTTGTCTTATCGGATTGAGTCTTTAAGGATTTGAGAGCACTTGATGTATGTCTTGCACGTGCTTATCTGTGGTGACAATGGGATATCAAGTGATCCACTTGATGTATGTTTTGGTGATCAACTTGCGAGTTCTATGACCACGTGAACTTATGCATAGGGGTTGGCACACGTTTTCGTCTTGACTCTCCGGTAGAAACTTTGGGGCACTCTTTGAAGTTCTTTGTGTTGGTTGAATAGATGAATCTGAGATTGTGTGATGCATATCGTATAATCATACCCACGGATACTTGAGGTGACATTGGAGTATCTAGGTGACATTAGGGTTTTGGTTGATTTGTGTCTTAAGGTGTTATTCTAGTACGAACTCTATGATAGATTGAACGGAAAGAATAGCTTCATGTTATTTTACTACGGACTCTTGAATAGATCGATCAGAAAGAATAACTTTGAGGTGGTTTCGTATCCTACCATAATCTCTTCGTTTGTTCTCCGCTATTAGTGACTTTGGAGTGACACTTTGTTGCATGTTGAGGGGTAGTTATATGATCCAATTATGTTATTATTGTTGAGAGAGCTTGCACTAGTGAAAGTATGAACCCTAGGCCTTGTTTCAACATATTGCAATACCGTTTGTGCTCACTTTTATCATTAGTTACCTTGCTATTTTTATATTTTCAGATTACAAAAACCTATATCTACCATCCATATTGCACTTGTATCACCATCTCTTCGCCGAACTAGTGCACCTATACAATTTACCATTGTATTGGGTGTGTTGGGGACACAAGAGACTCTTTGTTACTTGGTTGCAGGGTTGCTTGAGAGAGACCATCTTCATCCTACGCCTCCCACGGATTGATAAACCTTAGGTCATCCACTTGAGAGAAATTTGCTGCTGTCCTACAAACCTTTGCACTTGGAGGCCCAACAACGTCTACAAGAATAAGGTTGTGTAGTAGACATCAAGCTCTTTTCTGGCGCCGTTACCGGGGAGGTTAGCGCTTGAAGGTATATCTTTAGATCTTGCAATCGAATCTTTTTGTTTCTTGTTTTAGCACTAGTTTAGTTTATAAAAGAAAACTACGAAAAAATGGAATTAAGGGTACCTCATATGCTTCATCTTTTTAATGTCTTTTGTGAGAATAAGGATTCCGATAATTGTGCTCAAGTGCTAGAAGAAGAAGTATATAAAATGTTTGGCACTAAATCTTTGAATGATGAGCATGATTGCAATGTTGTTAGTATGAATTCCTTGAATACCCATGATGCTAATGATATGCAAAGCCACAAGCTTGGGGAAGCTATGTTTGATGAAGATGATATTTTTTGTCCCCCAAGTTTTGATGAGCAAATTTATTTTGATGATAGCATGCCCCCTATTTATGATGATTATATTTATGAAAGTGGGTTTGGAGAGGTCATGACTTTATTTAGTGATGAATACACTATTTCGGAAGAGGTTCCAATTGATTATGAGAACAAAGTTGCTATCTATGATGATTATTGTGATGACTCGTATGCTATTAAGAGTAATGATAACCATGAAACTTGTCATCATGATTTTAGTTTTCAATTGGATTATGCCTCACATGATAATTATTTTGTTGAGGTTACCCCCACTATTCCGAATAAGAAGAATTTTGCCTATGTGGAGAGTAGTAAATTTTCTATGCTTGTAGATCATGAAAATAGTGCTTTAGATGCTGGTTATATTTTTGAATTCATCCATGATGCTACTGAAAATTATTATGAGGGAGGAATATATGCTTGTAGGAATTGCCATAATATCAAGTTTCCTCTCTATGTGCTTAAAGTTTTAAAATTATGCTTGTTTTACCTTCCTATGCAAGTTGATTCTTATTCCCACAAGTTGTTTGCTCACAAAATCCCTATGCATAGGAAGTGGGTCAGGCTTAAATGTGATACCTATATTCTTCATAATGCTCTCTTTATGTTTCAATTCTTATCTTTTATGTGAGCATCATTGAAATCATCATGCCCAGCTAGGGGCGTTAAACGTTAGCGCTTGTTGGGAGGCAACCCAATTTTATTCTTGTTACTTGCTTTTTGTTCCTTTTTAGAATAAATAAATCATCTATCCTCTGTTATGATTGTGTTTTTTATGTTTTAACTAGTGTTTGTGCCAAGTAAAGCCTTTAGGATCTTCTTGGGTGATTGTTATTTGATCTTGCTGTAAAAAATAGAAAGTTTGCGCTCACGATAATAATTTTCATTTTTTACCAGAGATCTATAAAATACCAATTCCACTTGCAGTAGATTAATAAACAAATTGCCTAGGACTTCCTAATTTCTCAGGATTTTTGGAGTTACAGAAGTATTCGGAACCTACAAATTACTACAACCTGTTCTGTTTTTGACAGATTCTGTTTTCTATGTGGTGTTTGCTTATTTTGATGAATCTATGAGTAGTATCGGAGGGTATGAACCATAGAGAAGTTGGGATATAGTATATATTACACCAATATGAATTTAGAATGAGTTCACAACAGTACCTAAGTGGTGATTTATTTTCTTATACTAACGGAGATTACGAGTTTTCTGTTAAGTTTTGTGTTGTGAAGTTTTCAAGTTTTGGGTGAAGATTCGATGGACTATGGAATAAGAAGTGGCAAGAGTCTAAGATTGGGGATGCCCAAGGCACTCCAAGGCAATATTCAAGGACAACCAATAGCCTAAGCTTAGGGATGCTCCGGAAGGCATCCCCTCTTTCGTCTTCGTTCATCGGTAACTTTACTTGGAGCTATATTTTTATTCACCACATGATATGTGTTTTGCTTGGAGCGTCAATTTATTTTGTTAGGATTTGCTTGCTGTTATTTAGAACAATGTTTTGAATCTTTTATTTCAATAAATGTGGCATTGATAGCCTTTACTATGCCTATTTATCCACATGTTTCTGTTTGAAAACAGAAAGTTTACCGCTGTTGCAAAAATTCCCTAGAAAAGTTAGAATGTGATAAAATGTTGAAATATTTTGCATAATAAGCTCTGATAAATTTACTACAGTGGGAAGTTTCTTTCATATTTTTTGGAGGCAGGGAAGTATGGATCTTGCTATAATCTTTACAGACTGTCCTGTTTAGGCAGATTGCTGTTATGTTTGCATTGTTTGCATATGTTTGCTTCTTTAATAATTCTATTTGAGGATAGGACTATTAAATATGCAGAGGCATTTAGTATGCAATGTTGAATAATAATTTTAGTGATTTGCTACAGTAGAGTATGATAAGGTTTTTGCATTGGTTTATACTAACTTATCTCACGAGTCCTTGTTGAGTTTTGTGTGGATGAAGCTTTTGAGATTTAGGGAGACCGTGATATGAGAGGAATTAAGGAGACACAGAAGCTCAAGCTTGGGGATTCCCAAGGCATACCAAGATAATATTTCAAGAAGTCTTAAGCGTTTAAGCTTGGGGATGCCCCGGTTGGCATCCCACCTTTCTTCTTCAACAACTATCGGTTAGTTTCGGTTGATCCTAAGTTTTTGCTTCTTCACATGATGTTTGCCATTCTTAGAATGTAATTTTACTTTGTTTTGCTTGATGTTTGAATAAAATATAAAGATCTGAAATTACTAAATGGGAGAGTCTTCACATAGTTGCATAATTATTCAACTACTCATTGATCTTCACTTATATCTTTTGGAGTAGTTTGTCATTTGCTCTAGTGCTTCACTTATATCTTTTAGAGCACGGTGGTGGTTTTATTCTATAGAAATAATTGATCTCTCATGCTTCACTTATATTATTTTGAGAGTCCTAAACAGCATGGTAATTTGCTTTGGTTATGAATTTAGTCCTAATATGATGGGCATCCAAGAGGGATATAATAAAAACTTGCATATAAAGTGCATTGAATACTATGAGAAGTTTGATACTTGATGATTGCTTTGAGATATGAGGATGGTAATATTAGAGTCATGCTAGTGAGTAGTTGTGAATTTGAGAAATACTTGTGCTAAAGTTTGTGATTCCCGTAGCATGCACGTATGGTGAACCATTATGTGATGAAGTCGGAGCATGATTTATTTATTGATTGTCTTCCTTATGAGTGGCGGTCGGGGACGAGCGATGGTCTTTTCCTACCAATCTACCCCCCTAGGAGCATGCGCGTAGTACTTTGTTTTGATAAGTAATAGATTTTTTCAATAAGTATGTGAGTTCTTTATGACTAATGTTGAGTCCATGGATTATACGCACTCTCACCCTTCCACCATTGCTAGCCTCGCTAGTACCGCGCAACTTTCGCCGGTACCATAAACCCACCATATACCTTCCTCAAAACAGCCACCATACCTACCTATTATGCCATTTCCATAGCCATTCCGAGATATATTGCCATGCAACATTCCACCGTTCCGTTATTATGAAACGCTTCATCATTGCCATATTGCTTTGCATGATCATGTAGTTGACATTGTATTTGTGGCAAAGCCACCATTCATCATTCTTTCATACATGTCACTCATGAGTCATTGCACATCCCGGTACACTGCCGGAGGCATTCATATAGTCATATCTTGTTCTAAGTATCAAGTTGTAATTCTTGAGTTGTAAATAAATAAAAGTGTGATGATCATCATTATTAGAGCATTGTCCCAAGTGAAGGAAGGATGATGGAGACTATGATTCCCCCACAAGTTGGGATTAGACTCCGGACGAAAAAAAGAAAGGCCGTAAAAAAAGGAGAAGGCCCAAAAAAATGAGAGAAAAAGAGAGAAGGGACAATGCTACTATCCTTTTACCACACTTGTGCTTCAAAGTAGCACCATGATCTTCATGATAGAGAGTCTCCTATGTTGTCACTTTCATATGCTAGTGGGAATCTTTCATTATAGAACTTGGCTTGTATATTCCAATGATGGGCTTCCTCAAAATTGCCCTAGGTCTTCGTGAGCAAGCAAGTTGGATGCACACCCACTTAGTTTCTTTTGTTGAGCTTTCATACACTTATAGCTCTAGTGCGTCCGTTGCATGGCAATCCCTACTCACTCACATTGATATCTATTGATGGGCATCTCCATAGCCCGCTGATAAGCCTAGTTGATGTGAGACTATCTTCTCCTTTTTTGTCTTCTCCATAAGCACCCTTCTATTCCACATATAGTGCTATATCCATGGCTCACGCTCATATATTGCGTGAAGATTGAAAAAGTTTGAGAACATCAAAAGTATGAAACAGTGCTGGGCTTGTCATCGGGGTTGTGCATGATTTAAATATTTTGTGTGGTGAATATAGAGCATAGCCACACTATATGATTTTGTAGGGATAGCTTTCTTTGGCCATGTTATTTTGAGAAGACATGATTGCTTTGTTAGTATGCTTAAAGTATTATTGTTTTTATGTCAATATTAAACCTTTGCCTTGAATCTTATGGATCTGAATATTCTTGCCACAATAAAGAGAACTACATGGATAAATATGTTAGGTAGCATTCCACATCAAAAATTCTATTTTTATCATTTACCTACTCGAGGACGAGCAGGAATTAAGCTTGGGGATGCTTGATACGTCTCCAACATATCTATAATTTTTGATTGTTCCATGCTATTATATTAGCAACCTTGGATGTTTTATATGCATTTATATGCTATTTTATATGATTTTTGGGACTAACCTATTAACCTAGAGCCTAGTGCCAGTTTCTGTTTTTTCCTTGTTTTAGAGTATCGCGAAAAAGGAAAAATCAAACGGAGTCCAATTGACCTGAAACTTCACGAAACTTATTTTTGGAACGGAAGCAATCTAGGAGACTTGAAGTAGACGCCAGGGAAGCTTCGAGGGAGGCACGAGGCAGGGAGGCGCACCCCCCACCCTCGTGGGCCCCTCGTGGCTCCCCTGACCAACTTCTTTCGCCTATATATATATATATCCATATACCCTAAAAACATCAGGGAACATAATACATCGGGAGTTCCGCCGCCAGAAGACTCCGTAGCCACCGAAAACCAATCTAGACCCGTTCTGGCACCCTGCCGAAGGGGGGAATCCCTCTCCGATGGCCATCTTCATCATCCCGGTGCTCTCCATGATGAGGAGGGAGTAGTTCTCCCTTAGGGCTGAGGGTATGTACCGGTAGCTATGTGTTTGATCTCTCTCTCTCTCTCGTGTTCTTGAGGTGATACGATCTTGATGTATCGCGAGCTTTGCTATTATAGTTGGATGTTATGATGTTTCTCCCCCTCTAATCTTTTGTGATGAATTGAGTTTTCCCTTTGAAGTTGTCTTATCGGATTGAGTCTTTAAGGATTTGAGAACACTTGATGTATGTCTTGCACGTGCTTATCTGTGGTGACAATGGGATATCATGTGACCCGCTTGATGTATGTTTTGGTGATCAACTTGTGAGTTCCGTGACCACGTGAACTTATGCATAGGGGTTGGCACACATTTTCGTCTTGACTCTCCGGTAGAAACTTTGGGCACTCTTTGAAGTTCTTTGTGTTGGTTGAATAGATGAATCTGAGATTGTGTGATGCATATCGTATAATCATACCCATGCATACTTGAGGTGACATTGGAGTATCTAGGTGACATTAGGGTTTTGGTTGATTTGTGTCTTAAGGTGTTATTGTAGTATGAACTCTACGATAGATTGAACGGAAAGAATAACTTCATGTTATTTTACTACGGACTCTTGAATAGATCGACCAGAAAGAATAACTTTGAGGTGGTTTCGTACCCTACCGTAATCTCTTCGTTTGTTCTCCGCTATTAGTGACTTTGGAGTGACTCTTTGTTGCATGTTGAGGGATAGTTATATGATCCAATTATGTTATTATTGTTGAGGGAACTTGCACTAGTGAAAGTATGAACCCTAGGCCTTGTTTCAACACATTGCAATACCGTTTGTGCTCACTTTTATCATTAGTTACCTTGCTGTTTTTATATTTTCAGATTACAAAAACCTATATCTACCATCCATATTGCACTTGTATCACCATCTCTTCGCCGAACTAGTGCACCTATACAATTTACCATTG
Source organism: Triticum dicoccoides (assembly GCF_002162155.2). NCBI lineage: Eukaryota > Viridiplantae > Streptophyta > Magnoliopsida > Poales > Poaceae > Triticum > Triticum dicoccoides. Next base: position 200,418,439 of record NC_041384.1, on the reverse strand, counting down.
TATTGGGTGTGTTGGGGACACGAGAGACTCTTTGTTATTTGGTTGCAGGGTTGCTTGAGAGAGACCATCTTCATCCTACGCCTCTCACGGATTGATAACCTTAGGTCATCCACTTGAGGGAAATTTGATGCTGTCCTACAAACCTCTGCACTTGGAGGCCCAACAACGTCTACAAGAAGAAGGTTGTGTGGTAGACATCAGTACCGAAGATATGGCACCTCCGTGATCTGCACACGTTCAGCTCGGTGACGTCCCGCAAACTTACGACCCAGTAGAGCTTCGAGGGAGAGCTTCGTCAGCACAACGGTGTGATGACGGTGATGATGTTGCTACCGGAACAAGGCTTTGCCTAAGTACCGCTACGATATTACCGAGGTGGATTATGGTGGAGGGGGGCACCGCACACGGCTAAAGATCAATGATCAACTTGTGTGTCCATGGGGTGCCCCCTTCCCCCGTATATAAAGGAGTGGAGGAGGGGGAGGAGGCCGGCCTCCTAGGCGCGCCCAAAGGGGAGTCCTACTCCCATCGGGAGTAGGATTCCACCCCTTCCACGAGTAGGAGTAGGAGGGAAGGAAGGAGAAGAGAGGGGGAAGGAAAAGGGGGGCGCCGCCCCCCTTCCTAGTCCAATTCGGACTAGAGGGGGAGGGGGGCGCGGCCTGCCCTGGCAGCCCCTTCCTCTCTCCACCAAGGCCCATGAGGCCCATTACACTCCCTGGGGGGTTCCGGAAACCCCCCGGTACTCCTGTATTCGTCCAAACTTACTCGGAGCCCTTTCGATGTCCAAACATAGTCATCCAATATATCAATCTTTATGTCTCAACCATTTCGAGACTCCTCGTCATGTCCGCGATCAAATCCGGGACTCCGAACTAACTTCGGTACATCAAAACACATAAACTCTTAATACCGATCATCACCGAACGTTAAGCGTGCGGACCCTACGGGTTCGAGAACTATGTAGACATGACCGAGACATGTCTCCGGTCAATAACCAATAACGGAACCTGGATGCTCATATTGGTTCCTTCATATTCTATGAAGATCTTTATCGGTCAAAACGCATAACGGTATACATTGTTCCCTTTGTCATCGGTATGTTACTTGCTCGAGATTTGATCGTCGGTATCTCAATACCTAGTTCAATCTCATTACCGGCAAGTCTCTTTACTCGTTCTGAAATGCTACATCCTGTAACTAACTCATTAGCTACATTGCTTGCAAGGCTTATTGTGATGTACATTACCGAGAGGGCCCAGAGATACCTCTCCGACAATCGGAGTGACAAATCCTAATCTTGATCCATGCCAACTCAACAAACACCATCGGAGACACCTGTAGACACTACAAAAAAGACACATCCGTGACATTTTGGGCCGAACGATTTTTTTCTGTCATACTTATGACACTTCTATGACGATAATTGTGACAAAACCCGATATCATCATAGATGTGGTGGGGTCCTACTTCTATGACAAAAAATCATGACAGAAAATGGGCTTTTCGTCCTGCGTGGGCCGGAGACGCAGCTACATGACATTCTTTGGGCCGTCCATGACGGAAAAAACTGCGGTAGAAGCGAGGGCGAGGAAAATATTGGGGTGTTCCCGGTTACGGTGGGTGGTCAAGGCCGAGCAATGCGCGTTTCTCTCGTACACGCACGCGTGTGGGTGCGAGGCATTGGGCTCTAACTGAACCCGAGCGATTGCACTGCAGGCTACGCGTTACTGAACCTGAGCGATCGATCGATGGCTGTTAACTGAACCCGATCGAGTGATTCCTTCGCTACTGCTGCTAACTGAAGCCGATCGATGCTGCCTCTGGATGAATAGTGATCATTACTGGGGGGATTGGATGAACAGTTCCTGGTGGGGGTGGATAAACAGGACCCCATGGTGTTGCCTCTGGATGAACAGGACCCCGATCGATCGAGTTGATTGGGGCTAGATGAACAGGACCCCATGGAGGGCAGGATGAACAGGACCACCCCATGGACGGTTGGATGAACAGTAGACGGTGGAGGGCTGGATGAACAGTAGACGGTGGAGGGCTGGATGAACAGTAGCCCGTGGAGGGGTGGTTGAACAGGAGCCCGTGGAGAGGGCTGATTGAACAGTAGCCGGTGGAGTAGCGCGCGGTGGAGGCTGGATGAACAGGAGCCCGTGGGTGAATAGTCGCAGGTGGAGGCTGGAGGAGGTCGACGGTGGATGAACAGTAGCCCGTGGAGGCTGGAGGGGGTGGACGGTGGAGATGAACAGTATCCCGTGGAGTCCCGTTTTGCGGTACACCACACCCCTCCCGATGAACAGGACCCCTGTTTCGACCGTAGCGCTCCAACACAAGTCCGTTTCCTCCGTTTTGCGGTACACCACACCCCTCCCGATCAATAGGACCCCCGTTTTGACCGTAGGAGGTCTATTTCCTCCGTTTTGCGGTACACTAGACCCTCCCGATGAACAGGATCCCGTTTCGACCGTGGCCGGTCGAACACAAGGCTGTTTCCTCCGTTCTGCGGTACGCCAGACCTCGTTTCCATCGACTGTTCCATCCAAGCCCTCCTGATGAACACGACGACGCATTCCGTTCCGACCCAGTTGGTTGGCTCCCCATGAACACGACAACGACGACACAATTTTTATGTTCTGACCCAGCCATGTACACAAGCCCTGGCTGTACGTATGCGCGAGTAGGCGTTCGAGACCCTGCCCGTATGTACGTACGTGGCCGTATTTTATTTCTTGCACACTGGCTGCTGTACGTACGTGTACATGCTACGTGCGCACCTCTACTACGACACGTGCGCGCCTCTACATCTACCAGTATGTACGTACACATTCGCGACCAGAATGATAACACTACATACGCTTCGACCAGGTGGGTCCCGACTGTCAGGCACTTCCTTGCGTGCGAAGATGTAGCTGGTGGGTCCCAGCAGTCAGGGGGGCGAATCGTTTTTTTGCCCGGACGCACTTCCTTGCATGCGAAGATGTAGTCGGTGGGTCCCAGCAGTCTGGGGGAAATGTTTTTTTCATGAAATACGGTGGCCCGTCTGGTGGGTCCCCGCTGTTAGGTGGAGGAATAATTATTTTGCGCGTAATAAGGAGGCACTTCCTTGCTGCGGCCGTGGACCCAGCTATCAGCCTCTCCACGTACAGTCCACGTCCGATGGAAGCCGTTCCTTGACCACGTTGACCACGGCGCACCGAGAGCATCAGGGCAGTGGACGACAGCGAGGCCTAGGAAGGAGACGACGCAGAGCCAGGGAAGACGCGATAGTGGAAGCCCGCACGGAGAGGAGTATGAGGGTTCACTGGTTCGGCTGCCGTCGCCACAGGGCCTGGCTAACGGTGGGAATAGTAGGAGGCGGTGAGGCCTCCACGGCAGCACAGCCAGCCACGGGAGGCAGGAGCATGCGACACGACCGGCGCTGCTTTGGGTGGCTGGAGCAAGAAGACCAGAGGTTGAAGAAGCAATACGGCCGTTGGATGGACATCGTACGGTCACTGGAGCTAGAATCGTTCATATTGACTAAGTTGACAAAACACTCCGTCCCTGTCAACTTAGTAGGCCCACAAGTCAGCCACCCACCAAGGTGGGTCCCAACTAGTAGGGGGAGTATTCATTTTTTTATGCATAATAAGGAGGCACTTCCTGTGGGTCCGAACTAACAGCGC